>NC_142688.1:2423333-2725000 GCF_056320005.1 Nelumbo lutea
GAGATTGAAAAGTCACTGCATCATGTGAACCTTTCTCTTGATGTGGTAAACAGTAAACCAATGCATCCAAGATGTCATTCTTGTGCTGAATATGAGGTAAGCTAGAGACACAAGAGTGACCAAGTTGGAAAAAAAAAAAAAAAACATGATCTAATCTGGAGTTCTCCTGAACAAAGAAAGATGACTCGGAGTTTGGGCACTGAAACAGAACCAAATTGCCATATGTATGATGATAAATTGATAACCAAAGTTGTAACAATAGGTGATACTTGCACCTTGTCTTCCATCATATAGGTAGAACACTTATAATACACTAATGATTTTTGGTCTTTTTGATAGATAACAAAATTGTGTTCGTTAGTATATATACAGATACATCCCAAGCAGCTCCTGTTAAAAAAAAAAGTGCCTGTTCTGTTGGTGTTTAAAATGAAAAGAGAAATAACCTGAGCACACAACATCAATGATGCAAAAGGCAGTGTTTTGATTTACCAAACTAGAACTATTGGCATAATTAAATACCCCCCTTAACGATAAGGAAGGAAGACAAAAATAAAAGTATTAACTAGAAAATGCTGATACATGAAGACAGAATATATATAAAAAGAAAACCTGATTTTCTGGAATTTGGGAGTGGATTTTTCCTTTTTTGGGTGTGTTTGGATACCCCCTGGGCGTTTCCAAAGCTTGTTCTCTCCTTTTTTCAGATGGCCGAAGAAGAGAAGGAAGATTATGTGGAGAAGCGTTAGTGCTGCAGTGTGTTGGTCTCTATGGGAAGAAAGAAACTCACGGATATTTTCAGATAAGGAAAGAACCATTGAAAACTTATTAGATCTAATTCTGTTAAAGGTGGCACATTGGTTGAAAACTATGGAACTGTTCTCAGATTATTCTGTGGCTGATTTCATAAGAAATTGGAAAGAGATAGCTTCCTCTGCCCTCTGTAAGAGGACCTGTAGTCCTTCATGGTCCCCTCCTCCCTCTGGGTTCATATAACTGAATTTTGATGGTAGCTGTTTAAGGAACCCAGGGCCTTCTGGGATTGGGGGAGTGTTCAGGAATGAGGATGTGGCTATCATTGCTATGTTCTCAGGCCCAACTGGGGAAGGAGACTCTCTTAGGGCTGAGATTCTTGCAGCCCTGGAAGGCATCCAAAGAGCAAGGGAGTTGAACATCAAATGTTTGGTCCTTGAAGGTGACTCGAAGGTGGTGATTAGGTGGCTAAAGGAAGGAGACAGCTGTTTGTGGAGTTATAACAATGAGAAGAATAAATTCAAATGGCTGAGTAGGGATATTGTGGTTCATTACAACTTGGTGAAGAGGACTGCTAATTCTTTTGCTGATGGGTTAGCAAAGCAAGGGGTGAATAGGGATTCGATTTTTTGGGCTAACTTTTGACTTTTTTCCATTGTATTCTATTGGTGGGGAGTTAAGACTTTTTACCTCCCCCTTTGTACCTTAAGCTTCACAAAGTTTCATATCATTAATAAAGTTTCTTGTTATTGATTAAAAAAAAAAAGTTCACGGCCTGCTTAACCCCAAGTTCAGCAAATCCCCTCTATAAAGCAAACACGCAAGGATGAGAGAGAAACAGGAGATATAATGTACCTCTGGTTGCATTTCAGAGCACAGAGAGAGAGTTCATGAATTATGGAATCCTGCCATAACTTTTTTTATTGATGACAACAAAACTCATTAAAAAAGAAGATAATAAAGACATACATACACCATAAAGAGAGCCAGACACCAAAGGTAGAGAAGAAAAGCCCCCAACCTCCAAACCAAATGGCAAGCCCCAAGATACAGACAAGGTTATTCTATTAATCCTGGTATTTAAGTGACAAACAAGTTCAGCACTCCAGGTATTATTATCAAACAGATAGAAACTACCATTGAGAAACAAGCACAACACTTTTTGATGCGCAATGCGGAAAGCAAAACTAGACCCCAATGGCAGTGTCATAGCATTTACTCTCTGAAGCCTGATGAATGATACTGATCATGACATTGAAACACTTGCATTACAAATTGCCAAGCAATAACCACAATAAATATAGCAACTAATCCATAGGTCCTCTGCACCACAGGTAACTTAAGACGATGGACATTATCATTAAAAAACAGCATATTTTGTCACAATCTGCTAAATTTTCATGAACAAATCAACATTTATCAAATGATTGGATGAAAGAACCAAGGAATACATTCAGGTCTACACTGACTAGCAGAGGTCAAACTTATTACTTCTAGACAACTCTAGGAGACAGCTATTAAGCAAAAGGTCAATACATAAAGAAAGAACATCCAATTTTCCTTGATGCCAGGAAGCTCAACTATTGATATTTCATTTTTAGGCAGTTGTCGGAAAAGTTCACAGGGAAAAGGAAACGCCCTAACGCAGTCCAGTCTTTGTTGACTCTGGGAAAAAAAAGTATATGATGAAATTCTAAAGATAATTTTTCAAAGGCAAAGTTCTAAGTTTTGATTTCAAGGGTAAAAGGGCCTTCAACTGAACAGGTTGACAATTTGACATAGATTAAGGATATCATGAATGAACAGTCAGCACCACAAGAAGAACATGGAGAAATAAGTGACTTCCTGACAACTGTCTAATATCAAGGATTGGAATTGGGTATATACATTAATAAGAAGTATGATAAAAAAAAATAAGTATGCAGAAGGACCCATTGTGTATGTTCCTTTTCTAATTGGTAACCAATCAGGTTTTATTAATCATACAAAAAGGATAGAGGATTACAGGGAACATGGAAAAAAATAAAAAGAACACAAAAATCAGCATAGACCAAAAAGGCAACATATGACAAGAGCCAGCCTCACCCTGTTGCTCATCCTAACAAAAAAGACCCCTAGAACTCAGAGTAAATTGGATTTTGCACATAACATGGTTCTAATTGATGAGCAGTGTTATGAAAGTGTCAACTAGTCTTTGACTAGTCAGCAGCTGAGGGTCATACTGACTACATCACTAACTAGTCGATCAATACTCATCATACAGTCACCTAGGACAACTAAGCAACAACTAGGTCAATTAGATGGTTAACACCCATCATCCTAGTAAACCACGTCATTTATTTGTTTGTACCTCTAATTATTTGAAATAATATAAAATATGTCAATATTTTGTTATATATGTACTGTTGCTTTAAATATTTGTGATGGAACATGATCCATTGATGGTATATAAAATAGGAAAAAAAAAAGAATAAAATAAAATAAGGCAGTGGTTTTTGCATTGCCACAAACAAAGGGAACACCAAATAGTCAATGTTGCACTCTTTCTTTAAAGAACAAAGGCTGCAATTCCCTATCCTAGGATATCCTAATTATTTATGTTTGCAAAACAAAGACTATAAACAATGTTAGTGTCAAGTATATAGGGGTGTTTCTGTCTTTATACTTATGTTGAGGTTGCTGATCTGTAATATTATATTAGAACTAGTGTCCCTCACTTAAGTAAGGGCACATGTGTCTTTTCCATTATGTTGGTAATATAAAACATATCTGGCCGAATGGGAGAGGTAATTTTTCTCTCATTCGAACCAGACTTTTCTTCTCTCCGTTTCTCCTCCTTTCTCTCTCTTTCTTTCTTCTTTCTTCTTCTCTCTTCTTGGCTGTTATCAGACTAACAGAACTCAAGGGCAGGCCAAATCATAATATGGTATCAGAGCACAACTAAGCAACTCGGATCTGCCCAGATTTCTGTTTTCTGCGCATCCAATCTAGGGTGTTCTCTTGATTTCTCTGCCATTGATTGGACATAAGGGAAAGGGCTGAAAAGGAGTGGCCGCCCCCTTCCCTTGGAGGCCTCTGTGCCTCCAGTTATGCTGTTCATGGTCAGTTGCTGTGGTTTCTAAGAAGCCCTCCCCTAATCGATGAAGAGAAGAGGGCTGATTCGTGTGGTGCAGTGGGTGTCTTTTGTGGTCTGATTTTTTTGTGTGGTTTGATTTTCAGGTGATGAGGTAAGAGATTTCTATGCATATTTTTGTTATGAATCAAATAAGAAGTATGTTTCAGATCGTATGGTGGGATTTCAGACTGTAGTGTGCTAGGGATTATGCTGTTTTTAGTGTGATTCGAAGGGAGAGTGGTCCTCATATAGTGTGGTGAGATTTCAGGTAGTCGTAGGGTAGAGTTTGTGGTGTAAAGAGTGCAATCTTCAGTAATGATAAGTGCTGAAACCAGTGTGATCAGTGTGTGGTGTGGTCTAGTGTGCAATGTGTCGAATTCAGTAATAACAGAATTCAGCAATGGGAGATAGTAGTGATAGCAAATCTAATGTGATGATACCTACTGACTACCTAAATGTTCAAATGACCTCCATTAAACTGAATGGAGAGAATTATGTACCTTGGGCTAAATCTGTAGAAGTTTTTCTAAAGGCAAAGAAGAAGGTGAACCACACAAGGGAGGAAAAACCCTCCACTGATTCTCATGAGTATGATGACTAGGAACAAGAGGATGCATAGATTATTATGTGGTTATGGAACAGTATGGAACCCAAGACTAGTGTAAATTTCATGTTTCTTGACACTACCAAAGATGTGTGGGACCATGCTAAGAAGTTGTATTCTGGTCAAGACAATACAACCAGAGTATATCAGCTGTATCAAGAATACTTTAATCTGCAACAGGGCAATCAAAGCCATGAGGAGTACTATGCTAGTATGAGAAACATTCGTATTGAGTTGAATGTTTATCACCCCCTCACTTCTGATGTCAAAATTCAGCAATAGCAGAGAGAACAGCTTGATGTGACTCGATTTTTGGTGGGGCTGAAATCTGAGTATGAACCAGTGCGGGCTCAAATACTAGGAGGGTCAGCTCTCCCTTCCTTAGAAGAGGTGTTTGCTCGACTTCGGAGGATTTCCATTAGATCTACTGAGAACTCTAATGTTGTTGATAGATCAGCCTTTGCAGTATCGAGGGGTCGTGGTGTTAGAAGTGGAGCTCGGGGAGCTCAGTCTGGCCGTAGTGGTAGGAGTAGTCTGGTATATGGCCGGAGTGGTGGTGGTGGACCTACATATAACAGTGGTGGTGGTCGTACTGGAGGTAGAGATTCAGGGGGAGCCCGTGGCAGGGGACGTGGTTCGGGTCCGAGGAGGTGTACTCATTGTGGTATGGATGGATATACCATTAATTATTGCTATGACTTGCATGGTACACCCTCAACTTGGGCCAATCATGCCATGACTAGTGACACCAGTTTCCGACAGGAGTCGTTTAGCTGATCAGATGCCTCCTACATCCACAGATGTTCCCGGGAAGGAGATGGTGAGTGTTCCCCGTGATGAGTATGAGAGGTTTGTCCAATCCACATCTCAGCAAAACACGGATACTCTCGCACACTCAGGTATGACTTGTTTGGCATCCACACCCAATCCATGGATTATTGACTCTGGAGCCTCCGATCACATGACTAGAACTTTAGGTGTGTTTTCTTCCCTCTCTCATTACTCAACATCACAATTTGTTACCCTTGTTAATGGTTCCACCTCCTCCATTTGTGGTGTTGGCAATGTTAACATGACCCCCTTATCTTTATCCTCAGTTTTGTATGTCCCTAAATCTCCATTTAACCTTGTGTCTATTAGTAAGTTGACCAAATCATCAATTGCTCTATTACTTTTTACCCTTCTTCGTGTGTTTTTTAGGATCTCAAGACAGGGATGAAGATTGGTGGAGGGCATGAAACTAGTGGATTGTATCATCTTGATAGTGGTGGAAGAACATCAACAGCTCTCCAGTCATCTCTCTCTCCTCCAGTGGCACTATCGATTTGGTCATCCTTCGCTGAAAGTTTTGAAGTCTTTGGTTCCTTCGTTGAGTCAACTTTCTGTTTTAGATTGTGAGACGTGTCAGTTGGGGAAACATCATCTTGTTCCCTTTAGTCCTAGGGTTGATAACCGTGTGTCGAGTCCTTTTTCTTTGGTTCATTCAGATGTTTGGGGTCCTTATAAAGTGATGTCATACAATGGATATAGATATTTTGTCATTTTTGTTGATGATTATTCAAGGATAGCGTGGCTTTATTTAATGAAAGAAATGAGTGAATTGTTTATCATCTTCCAAAGATTTTATGCTGAGATTTGCAACCAATTTGGTGTTCACATTAAAATTTTTCGTTCCGATAATGGCCGTGAATATTTCTCTTCATCATTTCAAGAATACTTGGACCAACATGGCATCATACATCAAACCTCATGTACCTACACCCCACAACAAAATGGGGTGGCTAAGAGAGAATCGTCATCTTTTGGAAACAGCTCGATCCCTCATGCATCACATGAATGTTCCCAAACCCTTTTGGAGTGGTGCGGTGCTTACTTCTTGCTTCTTGATTAATCGGATGCCACATCTATCCTTGATGGTCATTCCCCATTCACTACCTTGTTTCCCACCTTGTCTCTGTTTCCTCTTTCTCCTCGGGTTTTTAGGTGTGTTTGCTTCGTCCATAATCTAGGCCCTGGAAAGGACAAGCTAGATGCACGTTCCATTAAGTGCATCTTCCTTGACTATTCCCGGACCCAGAAAGGGTATGTGTTATCATCCTAATTCTCGACGTTCCTTTTGTGTGTGTTGATGTTACCTTCTTTGAGTCTACTCTATTTTTCTTGGGGTCCGATGATGTTTCTTCCTCCTCATCACCTCCTCCTCTTCCACTTCTAGTTGTGGATTCTATTCCTCTTGTTCCAGCTGTGACCAAGTCCTTGTCTCCAATGCCACCACCTGTTGAATGGCCACCAATCTGTCAAGTGTATACACATCGCCCACATGAACCGGTTGTTCCTCCTCCAGTTCAATCAACGTCGACAGATCCGACAATTGTCTCCACACCAACCCCAAACCCAGTATCTGATCTTGATCTTCCCATTGCCTTGCGGAAAGGTAAACGCACTTGTACCCTTCATCCTATTTCTAATTATGTTTCACTCACTCACCTTTCCGCTTCTCATCGTCAGTTTATCTCTTTGTTATCCTCAATTGTTGTCCCTAAGGATGTCTAGGAAGCCCTTGCCTCTCCAGGATGGTGTCGTGCAATGGAAGAAGAACTCTCAGTTCTAACTCATAATCATACTTGGGACCTCACCACTCTTCCTCTTGGGAAGAAGGTTGTCGGTTGTAAGTGGGTATATACTATTAAGTATTTACCTGATGGTAGTGTAGAGCAACTGAAAGTTAGATTGGTTGCAAACGAGTACTCCCAAACCTATGGTATTGACTACACAAAGACATTCTCCCCAATTGCTAAAAAAGGTTCGGTTCATGTTGTGATCTCTCTTGTTGCTATGTATGATTGGCCCCTCTATCAGCTTGATATCAAGAATGCTTTCTTGCATGGTGATTTGCTCGAGGAGGTCTATATGGAGCAACCACTTGGGTTTGTTGCTCAAGGGGAGGATGGTAAGGTATGCAGACTAAAAAAGGCTATTTATGGGCTTAAATAGTCTCCTCAAGCATGGTTTGGTAGGTTCAGTGAGGTGGTAAAGAAGTTTGGTATAAAACAATGCCAAGTTGATCATTCAGTCTTCAGTCACGACTCTCAAGCAGGAAAAATCCTATTGGTGGTGTATGTAGATGATATTGTCATTACCGGGAATGATAAAATGGGCATTGACAGACTGAAGACTTTTCTATAGGAACACTTTCAAACAAATGACCTTGGTAAATTGAAATATTTCTTGGGATAGAAGTAGCAAGGTCTAAGCATGGTATTAATTTGTGTCAGAGAAAATATGTGTTTGATTTGTTAGAGGAAACAGGTTTGTTAAGTTCTAAACCAGTTGAAACACCTATGGAAACAAATACTAAGCTGAGCAGTGATATGGGTGAAGTGTTTGAAGACCCAGGCAGATACCGGCGACTTGTAGGTAAACTGAACTACATAACCATTACTCGGCCAGATATTTCACTTGTGGTTAGTGTGATAAGTCGGTTCATGTAGAAACCTCTGGTTCCTCCTTGGGATACGGTTCTAAGAATTGTAAGGTATTTAAAAGGGGCTCCTAGTCGTGGTTTGATATACACAAGTGGTGGAAAACTTGAAATAAAAGGATAAACTGACGTTGACTGGGCCGGTTCTATGTCTGATAGGAGATCTACCACAGGCTATTGCACTTTTCTTGGGGGTAATCTGGTGACATGGAAAAGTAAGAAGTAAACAGTCATGGCGAGAAGCAATGCAGAGGCAGAATATAGAGCTATGGCGCATACTACTTGTGAATTAGTGTGGCTAAGGAACCTTCCACAGGAGATAGGATACAATGCTAACACTCCAATGAAGCTCTACTGTGACAATCAGATTGCAATTCATATTTCTTCTAATCCAGTGTTTCATGAAAGAACCAAGCACACAGAGGTTGACTGTCACTTTGTAAGAGATAGACATTGCATATGTCAACACAGGGAACCAGTGGGCAGACTTATTTACTAAAGGGTTGAGTCGGGGAAGAGTGGACTACATATGTAACAAGCTGGAATTATATGATATATACTCACCAGCTTGAGGGGGAGTGTTAGTGTCGAGTATGTAGGAGTATTTCTATATTTATACTTATGTTGAAGTTGCTAATCTGTAATATTATATTAGAACTAGTGTCCCTCACTTAAGTAAGGGCACATGTGTCTTTTCCATTATGTTAGTAATATAAAACATATCTGGCCGAATGGGAGAGGTAATTTTTCTCTCATTCAAACCAGACTTTTCTTCTCCTTTCTCTCTCTCTCTTTCTTTCTTCTTTCTTCTTCTCTCTTCTTGGTTGTTATCAAACTAACAGAACTCAAGGGCAGGCTGAATCATAATAAACAAAATATTCAATATCATTGTTTTCTTAACCATAAATTTAGAATATAACTTTTCTTCATCAACTAATGCCTAGGCACCAACCAATCATCATATTGACTAGAAAAGCCAAAACAACTAGTCGTTGCCTCACTGCACTGATAACACTAATGATGAGATTAGAGGGGACATTCTTTGATAAGTAAACAAATCCTTTTATTAAATTAGAAATATTAGCACATACATGCAGCCCTTGGAGAGGCACAAGCTGTGATCCCTCCACTAAAGAAGAAAATAAAAACAAGAAGTTACAACTGTGCCCAATACAAAAGTTCCCTAGCTGCCCCTTGCTTGGTTAGACAATACGCCATAGTATTTGCTGATCTCCCCACCCATTGTATTCTTAGACACATGTTTCTTGTCAGCATCCTAAACTTCTTAATTTCATTCCGGAAACACCAAATTACTGACTCTGAGTTTTGCAACCAGCTTATTACTACCTTGGAGTCAGCTTCAACTATTAGTTGTTCCACCCCTAATTGAGTTGCAAACTGTACACCTTGCAGGACAGAAAGTAATTCTGCTCTAGTAGAGTCTCCCACTCCTAATAGGACCTGACAAGAAAAGTATTGCACTTCTAACTTCATTCCTTGATACACCACCCAACCCAAAGGGGCCTGGGTTTCCTTGACTGCTTCCATCAAAATTCAGCTTTAACAAACCTGCAGGAGGTGATGACCAGCTTGTTCTTACTCTAATCTTGGAAGAGGCACAACTTGCCACTGCTGCCCAATTCCTCCAAATATCATTAAAGGAGAATTGGTGGAACAAGTCCAAAGATTTCAGCCAATGGATAACCCTATACAAAACATAGTCCTTAATATGGTTCCTTTCCTTCTCTTGGAAAATTCTAGCATTCCTTTCTTTTCAAATTGTCCAAATCAATGCAGATCTTACACCTTAACATAATTTTACCTCTTTTCTACTGCCAAACAAAGGTAAAAGGATCAAAAAGCAATCTTAATTTTGTTGGCAAAGTCCACCTGCTCCCAAACAAATATAGGAGCCAATCCCATAACTCTACAGTAAAAGAACAAGAAATTAGCAAATGATAACAGTACACTTCCCAACAAAAAGCCATAATCTTAGGCAGAATAGGCCTGCACCAAACTTCCTTAAAAGGGAAGGCCAGTTAAGGGTTAGAACAGCAAAGGGATTTGAAGAAAGAAGCACAAGAGAACCCTTTCAACCAAGGTATCCAAATTCTTTTGTTGGGTTCAAAGAGGTTTAGACAAACTTTCTCAAGAAGACTCAATAAACTAGCTAAACACCTGATTTCCTCATCCCTTAAACCTCTACGGAACCCAAAATCCCACGTTGGAGCCCAAGGAGTTTCCAACATGGAGAAAAATTTGGAAACAACTTTTTTGTACCGAGAAACCAAGAACAAGGAGGGGAAAAGGACCTTCAGGGGGACATCTCCAACCCACATATCCTCCCAAAAAAGGGCAGAATTGCCTTGCCATCAGACACATCATACCAGATATAACTAAGGAACTGAGGAAGAATACGATGCACTGCCTTTCAAGGGATTGCCATTATTGCCCACCTTGATAAACCAGCACCCCATCCAATCTCTGAGCATTGATAAATGCTTCCGATCACCTCATGCCACAATCTCTATCACTCTAAAGGCCACCTCAACAGCCACTTCCCTAGTAGGGCTGTGTTTTTCAAATTAACTTCCCTAAACCCAAGCCCCCTTCCTCTTTATTCCTACGCACCACCTCCCACTTAATTAAATGATCTTTCCTACTTTCCCCTGGTTCCCAAAGAAAGTCTCTCATTAATGCAAAGTTAGAAATTTGGATCAATGCTTTAAAATCAAAAGCTCCCAAAATGAACTAAACTGTGGTAAGCCATGATTTTAGTATGGTAGGAGAAGAAAAAGGGAAATAATTAAGATTGAAAAGAAGGAATTTCATAGAGTAACCAAATTCATGCTTCAAGAGTAATGAAGCATGTTGATGCCATTAAAGTTAAAATCTTACAGGATGCTTATAAGACCAGAAACACTGGGGAATAAACTGCTAAGCAATCAAGAAATAAGAAATCCATAAAGTGTGTGTAGTCGAAGTAACATTGTGAAAATGAAACAAAGCAAATGAAATTTACTTGAAGTAGTTTAGAAAAATGAAACAAATAAAAATGAGCGTACAATTGGGATGGAGAGATTTAGTGCAATTTTGAGGTTCTGGAAGCATAAAGGGAAGGCCAAAACGACTTGGGTATGGATATTCAGAGTATATTTGATAGGGCATTAAAGAAAAAACACTCAGAGGAATGGAGGAATATTGTTTCTACAACCAAACCAACTTTGTTGAGATAAGGGCAATGATGGTGAGCAAATTCTTTACATGCCATAGTATGTTAATCATAAAATTAGTACCATCATTGATTTGGCTTTATATGAATGAGCTCCATTGAAGATGTTAAAGGTCAAAAATCATTCTTCAATCATATTGTTTATGGCCATATAAAAAATGAGAAACATTAACAAAATGAGTTGTTGATTTGGGTGGCAAAGATTATCCCATTCTACTGATTTTCCTGCTAGGAAGTCTCCCATACGGTCACATCCCATACTCATCTTCCCTCAAATTCATCCAGTAGTTTTCCAAGAGTATAGTGCCGTATCATATACATCCTACTATGGACAAAACACATAACTGCCTACAAGTCAGAGAAAATAAATATTACCTTTTTGTCTTGTGCATCTGGAAGAGCAACTTGCTCCAAACTTTGTTGCAGTTCCAGACGATACTGCGCATTCCTAAACATGTACCCAGTCATCATAACACTGTACATGAGCTGTGCTAGATTTTCTGCAACCTGAATCAACCACCAAGTGCCCTATTATTAAATGAATATGAAAGATACAAGATGCATTGATACTAAAAAGTTGATATTAGAATGGTAGTGTGGTAATAGGTAAATAGTACATTCTCTTTTTTATTATATTAAGTAGGGATATATTTTGCCTTTTCACTGGGGACATATAATTAGTTATTAACTCCACAGATAGGAAAAGCATCATTTAGCCTGAAACATGGTAGTGAACTTACAGTGGTAACTGTTACCGCAAAAAATTGTGGGGGAAGAGTACCAATCATATTTGTTACTGTTTGACGCATTGCATCAACTACCTACATAGGCAACCATGAAGGGAAAGAAATCAAGCAAAGCAGCATGAACTTTTATAACCTGAGACCATTATTATCATAATATTCATAGCTAATTAAGAATAAATAAAGGCATATCAAAAAAAGATGCCAGACCTGCTGAGGTGCTCTTTTGACAAACAACTCCATAAATTCTGGCTGCACATTTTTGACATACTCCAACAGAATTTCCCTCCGGCTTTTGGGCTGGTGACAGCCAAAGGAAAAGTCAAGGATTGTAATGCAAGTACCCACTTCCATTTAAACAAACCATGATTAGTTGCCTGTCTAGGTGTTGAACCAAGCAGGATAATCTGAGAAATGTCTGAAACAATGAACCGAGATGCTTAAAATGGAAAAAAAAATATGGATATCTATCTTCTGTGAGGAAAAATATTGCACTTATGAAGACTTAGTTTTCAAAGTCATATGACCACTGCTCGAGTCAGGTTATTGGGGCTGCGAGGCTTTAAGACAGCTCCATTTCTTTAGCCGCACCTAAAAATAACTCCAAGGATTTTAGAGTGGAAGAACCAAATTTCCAAAACAACTTACATAATTATTCCATTAATAAAAGGGATTGTCTCCCTGGTTATCAGTGTAGTGAAGATCCTCTCCAGTTACTCCTTTCTCAGCAAGACCCAAATCCTCTACAGTTTAATTGCTACGGTAACCTACATTTCTAGGCAAATTAATTCTCAAGGAGGGTGCTTTCCACCTAATTTTCTGCGAGACTATGGAGCATTATTTGGGGACTCTATTTCATCTAGAATTCTGTAAAACTAGTCTGAGCTTATCTAAAAATTTCAAGTTCAGGTTGATTGAAGTAAAGTGCGTTGCTCCCATTTGGTTCTCTATTTTGATTCTACTTAGACCACCATCATACACATTTCCATCCATCAATGGCTGCAACCGGAAAGGAAAATTAAAATAAAATAAATCAAACAACAATCAATATTATATGCAAACACATAGATGGACAGATGGGTGGACAGATGGAGGCAGGAAGTACCAGAGTGCCGTTTGGGAGTTTTGTATCGCCGGTATCGGAAGTTTTGTCGTCGGAAGAATTGTAAGCGCAAGCTTTCAAAACGCATCTTCCGTTGGTCTTCCTTGGGAAGCTGAATGAAGATGAGAAACGAGAACGAGATGAGAAGACGTGTGGCGACGGTGATGGATATATGGTGGAGGCCTTCACTGTCAACGAAGACATCTTCTTTCGTCTTTCAAAAACCCTATTCTTGTTAATCTTCTTCGGTAGTCTCCATTAACATGTGAACATTGCTCAACTTGTCCAACTGAAGAAGGGCTCGGTAGACTGTTCCCCACTCCTCGTTGATGAGAATTTACGCCGGGTTGAAAACCAGTTCAGTGACCACTCCCGAGAGCTCGGAAATGAACCAATGGTCCCTCCTTTTATCGACAAAATCAGATTTTCGTAAACGGGAGTAGTGGTCTATAAGGATTATTTTGGAAGACAATATATAGTCATCCTCTCAGGGGGCGTTTTTTTCTTGTTGCCGGTTCCGAAAACAAATTCAAACGATTTTGTTTGATAACAGATTGTTTCTTAAAACAAAAACACAGCTAAGCTGTGTACATGTTTTTTGTTTTTAATATTGAAGTCAAAAATATATTCTTGAATCTGATTTCAAAAACATGTGTTTTATCTCATTATTCAACATCATATTCTATAAATCATATATAACTTCTATACTAAAAATTTTGTTTTCATTTTAAAACTAATAATTTCTTGATTTTAAAATCATGTTTTGTTTTTCAAAACAAAATCAACTTGTTTTTCACTTTAAAAACAAAAAACAGGATTCAATAACACATATTTATTTATTTTTTCGGAAAATTCCCTTTTAGTACCCTGAACTTTTGGGGTAGTGTCAAGTTAGTACCCAAACTTTTAAAAGTGTCACTAAAGTACCTAAACTTTCAAAAAGTGTCAAGTTAGTCCTTGATGTTAACCAACCATCAATTATATGTTGAAAATGTCAAAACTACCCTTCAAAAGAAGACATCGTTCATTGTCTTCTACCTTTAGACTGAACCGGTTATTTTCAAAGAAAAATAGAGAGAAAATAATTTGAAATATGGAGGAAAACAATAATTGAAAGCAAAGAAATAACTAGACATTAATGTGTTAGATCTAAAGGTAGAAGACAAATATTTCATTAGTTTATTATCTCAAACACCTCAACCCGTTCAGTCTCAAGGTATAATACAATGAACAGTGTCTTCTTTTGAAGGGTATTTTTGACATTTTTAATAGATAATTAATTGTTGATTAATAGTATGGACAAATTTGACACTCCTTGAAAGTTTAGGAACTATAGTGACACATTTGAAAATTTGGGTACTTACTTGACGGTTGTCACTACCCCCAAAGTTCAAAGTACTAAAGTAGAATTTTCCCTTTTTTTATGATATGGCAATTCCCAAAACAAATAAAAAACAAAAACATTAATGTTGTAGAACGCCCCCTAATCCATTATTCCATTGATTGTTGTATTGGGGTCCATGACTCCGCTAGTTTGCGGTAAATGTTTGTAAAAGCTTGATTTATTTATGAAAGTATGTTGATACTTGACCTATTGGCTTTGAGAGAAGACACTAGACACAGGCAGGGCTACCCCTTTCCTAGAGGTGTAAAGTGGGTCGTGTTGGGTTGACACAATACGGCCCATAGGCAGGCCATGTCATCCTCCTTAGTGGAAATTTTAGGGGTTGGCCTGGTATGACCCATGGCCCAGGCCCAAGTGGGCTCGTGCCATGTCATGATGGCACGCGGGCCTAGGCCAAGCCAGGCTGCAAGCCCTGTCGTGGGCTTGAACCGTGTCGGGCTAGGCCACAGGGTGGACCTTGGGCCTAGGCTGAATCGGGCTGCACTATTTTTTTTTTTAATTTTGATTTCTTTCTAAATAAAAATGTAAAACTAAAATATTTAACTTTCCTATGAACTTTGGGAATTATGAACTATTTAAAAAATTAAGAAATGAGAAATCTAAGTTATTTAATATATAAATGAAAAAAAAAACGTAACCAAATTGAAATAAGAATGATGGAATAACAAATTGGAAGAAAAATATGAATTTTATTTCATTTAAATTTGAACTTTACAAATACAATGATTGGATCATTTGCATACTTGGATGAATGAATTAT
Source organism: Nelumbo lutea (assembly GCF_056320005.1). Classification (NCBI taxonomy): domain Eukaryota; kingdom Viridiplantae; phylum Streptophyta; class Magnoliopsida; order Proteales; family Nelumbonaceae; genus Nelumbo; species Nelumbo lutea. Next base: position 2,438,529 of record NC_142688.1, read on the forward strand.
AAAAATGGAATAAATTAATAAAATATATAAAATACAATATGGTTATAAATTGAAAATACAAAATTACATTGTTAAAAATTTTAAAAATATATAAAATAAAAAAATGAAAAATTCTACAAGTACCAGGGTGAAATGTCTAGTATTGTATCATGCCCTCCTTTGTCTTGTAATTTATATTATGCATCTAGCCAATCCTTGAAGCAGATGCACATCTCTATGCTCTTATTGTTCATGCAGCTTCTTTTGTCATCCAGCACCCTAGTATCTGCATTAAAACAAGACTCCGATGGAACTGTTGACACCAAAGGGGTTAATACATCACATGCCATGGCGGCGAGGACCGGATAATTTTTTGAGTGTTCATTCCACCAGGCTAAAATACCAAAATTATTTGATATATCACATAAATTAGAAAAATTTGCTTGCAAATAAAAAATAAGTTCATTAAATGAACTTATTGTAGAACTAGTAGATTTATGCCTTCTACTTATTAAATTAAAAAGCTTTTCTCTTCTACTACTAGTTGAATAATAAATTCCAGATAACTCATTTGTTAAATCATAAAAATGTTTTAAAAATCTCTTATATAGATTGATCGTATCACTAGACATTTTTAAATTATACAAACTAGAAAGAATTTGTTTATGAGATATATAACTTTATAACATAGCATAAGTAGAATTCCACCTATGCTTTACATCTAATATAAAATGTTTTTATTTTAAACCATAATTTTGGCATAAATATTTAAATTATTGTTTTCTTGTCATGAACTTTTTATATATATAATACAATTTCTAATTTTTGAAATATGATTTAAAATAATATTAAATGCATATTGAATACATTAATTTAAGATGTGACATTCACATCTAGCATGAAATAATTTACTAGTTAAGCATGGTTTTAATTGAGATTTTAAAATATTTCTTGCAGAACCATTATTGCTAGCATTATCAAAACTAATAGAAAAGTATTTAAAATACTTGTAGCAATAGCAGGGCCACTATGTGGCCATTCAAGCCTAATAAAACTTATAATTATTTTATTCAAAAGCTAATTTCCATCAATGAAATGGCCGATAACACAAATATAACTAATATTAAATTTGGATGTCCAAACATTCAAAGTAGTTACAACTTTAGAATTAAGATTTGCTTACAAATAAATTAAATTTTGTTTATATGAATAAAATTTTTTTAAAGCATCAGTTCTTATAGTATTCCTATCAAATTTTTTATATTGTGGGTTTATAGAACTACGCAACCATTTTTCTAGCTTTGGATCTTCTGCATGTACAATATACTTAGCAAGTTATTGTCTAATTTTTTCTTGAAAATATCTAAAAGTACTAAAACTAGTCCCCCTCCCATTCTGTGTTTTGGTTGTTTCTCTCCTTTCATCTTCCTCTCGCTCATGTGTGAGTAGATAGATGTCTGTTCAAATGATCCATACCACCATTGTTATAATAACTAAAGTATTTCTTACATTTTTGGCAAACAACCATTTTCCCCTTCCCCTCAATATCATTTACTTTGAAAACTTTTCAAACCGGACTACTCAGCTTAGAAGCCCTCCTTTTTTCCCTAGTATCACTACTACCGGGGGTAAAAGTTCCACTTCCATCAACATCAAACGCATCGGCATCAGTGTTAACACTAATACTATCATGATGCAATTGAATGTCATCCATGGAGAACATGTTGGGGAATCGGTTTTGAGAAGGGCCGGCCATTTTTTTAATTCTAAAAAGATAAAAATTAATATAATTCGACATATTAGGATTGTTGGTTCAAAATTCCAACTTGATTTCAACGGTCGAAGCCTTTCAACGTCCAAGCCTCCCGAATTGAGATACTTGAGTTGGTTAAACAAACCTTCTTCTTGTTGAAAGTCGAAACTTCAATAAAGTTGAAACTTGAGAATTGAAGAATGCAAAATCAGACAATTAGCTAATCAGAATTTCTTATATTGTAGATAATTGAGAATGTATGAGTATGAATATGAGAGAGAGAGAGAGAGAGAGAGAGAGAAAGAGAATTAAGAGAATTGTTGAATTGGTGTGATGAGAATGGTGGAGGATATGATTATTTATAGGAATTGAACATAATTCAATTGCCCAAAATACCCAAAAAACTATATATTATTTAGTTGTTGGGAGGGGTATTTTGGTCATTATAAAGTTACTTATAACTTTACCCAAAATGCCTCATAAACTAGTTGTTATATAGCTATTGGGGGACATTTATGCCATTTTTTAAATCCCCATAAGCAAAATATAGAAATACCCCCTAATATGACTGTTTATAGCTATTGGGTCCCTTTAGGAGGAGGGCCAACACTATATTTTCGGGCAGGCCGAGCATGGCCCATTATGGGCATGGCGGGCCGTGCTTCATGTCATCTGGCCCATGGACCTCGCGAATTCACTTTTAATATAGCAAAGGGCTAAAAGAACGAGGCCTTTGATTTATTGTTGTGGTCTCACCAAAATATCAGTTCATTTAATTAAAAGCGGGGTTACATCTATAAATCAAAGTTTTTTATTCTATTGTTTCAACACAGCGTCATAGCAAATGTGGTTTGATTTATTGATGTTTGTTGCTACCTACCTATTAGGCAGTTGAAGCAGTCAACAGCAGGGTCTGATTTGGGATAGGATGGTCCACTTCCGACCGATTATTTCTTTATTAGTTTATTTTATGGATTTATCTCTTTCTTTATAATTAAAAATTCAATATTTATAGAGACATTTTAAGGAAATTAATCCTTAAAATAAAGAATGACAGACGCATCATTAATTGTCATGGGTCTGATCAAATTATGACAATTTAGAACTTTGATTTGATATAATATAAGTATATAATTATGCATGTTAGGAGTTAGAAGTTCAATTGTTTGTAATATAAACTTAATTAAAATGATAGCAAGTAAAAATGTAAAATAGTAAGAATCGGTCTCGACCCTGTTATTTATTGGAACACAAATCACATAATCAGAGTGGATATATTTGGTTCGGTTGATTCAGTTCTGCCAAATATAAATATACTTGATCCATTGACAGCTGTATTAGTATAAGAAAAAAGTTAAATGAATAAACTCCCCCCCTCCCACCCAAAGTATGTAGATGTATCAGCAGTCCTCTCTTTATAGGAAAGTGGAAATCCCTCATTCTAATTTTCTGTTTTTTTTTTTTTTTTTTTGTTTTGTGCTTTCTTTTATTCCACATAATTCGTATGAACACCAATCAAAAGCAAGAAAACGTTTGGGCTTCTAAAACATTTCCCACCCTCCATTTTTCTTTCATTTACCAACAAGTCTCGAGGGAGGAAAAGAACACAAAACGATAGAGTTCTCTCTTCCCTACATATTTCTCTCACACTGGCATTCTCTTTCCTACCTCTTCCACAATCTCTCTATCTTCTCAATAACGCTATCCTCCTTATCTTCCTTCAACACTTCTCTTCTTACTTCTCATGTCTCAGGATAAATAGAGCGATAGGATCTAGAAGTTTCATTTCGGTTGTTTTGCATAGACATAGTGGAAATTGTGGAATATTATTTGTTAATCGAAAAAGGTTAAAGAAGGTTAGTGTGGGAATGAGAGATAGCAAGTAGATAGGAGGATAAGAGGAATAAGTGATTGTTTCAACTTAGCATCTTTGTACGTTTTAAGGATAGTTGGCCAATCGATTGAAGCTGATCAACCAAGAGAAGTTCTTTCAATTATATTCTAAATGGAAGCTAATGAGGGGTGATTTTGCCTGACCTAGTAAGCAGCAGAAACGTAGATTCAATAAGGTGACTGGACACGTGACTCAGCATCCTCAGTTATCTGGCAGACTAACTTCGCATACCTAATCACCTCGATAGGTTGGGTCACACCCCAACCACCTCGGCAGGTCACTTCACCTCGAGCACTTTGGCTACCTCAATTAGTACCTAAGCCCATGTTTCTCAGAAGATCGAGCTTATCAGGGTGACACGTGGCGAATATCTATAAGGCTAACGACTGTCTTCGAGCCTCTTGGGGAAACATCGTGTAACCGTAGACATTAATTCTATCCCATCCGAATCAGAAGGAAGTGTTGGAAAAATGGGGTCACTGTAACTTTGGAGGATAAGCTTTGAGGCGCGTCTGAAGACACTATCTTTAGAACGTTATTTGCCCTCACTCAGTTTCATTAAGTTTGCTGTTGGGTTACAGACAAATCCGTTCCCAGGATACAACAGAGCCTTGGGCGAGAATCTGCAACCAGCAAAGTTGAAGAATCTTCAGAGAAACCTTATGTGAAACTGTAGCGGACCGGACAGAGAGAGAGAGAGAAAGTGGATTTCGAAAAAATGTGTGTTTTTGAAGTCTGATTCATGCTCCTTAAATAGTTTATGAAGATGTATAAAGAAAAGGTAGGTGCTGGTTCAGAGAAGGCACCTTGAACAATCACAATTTCAAACATTGTGTCTGTTTAAAAAGTAGTTAATAGTTAATGACTATTAACTTTGAATTGTGCCTCTTGATCACACCTGACCGAATCATGATTGTTGATCTCATCAACGTGATCAACGATCAGCATCGCACCAAAATCAAAGCCGCCCTTCACGAGCCACGTGGGTGCGCGCGAAGAGCGAGCAAAATGCGCATCTAAAGTGCCTCATTGCGCTACGCACAAGCGTTGCGCAATATCAAACCCCCATACTCTCTTCTACTATTTTTAAGGAGTGTAAATCAGCTCCTATTAAAATACAGAAAAAAAAATCTTATAATTTTTCAATATGGGACAAGTTCAAAACTAGGTTTTGTAAGAGAAAAGCTAAATTTTCAATCAAGTGTGCGGTGCAATTTCTCATGTAATTGACCAATCAAACCCATTGGATTTAATCTCTTATGAGATTAAAATCCAACAATTTTCTCTCAACAGGAAGTAGTAAATCTCGTTAGTTAGTGGAATCCTTGCCTTCCGGAAATGGATCCCAACATCTTAGAGCGAAGATCTCGGGAGCGTTTCGCAGGACCTACAGTCACCTACCTATATATGGGCCTCAACCACCCGAAAATTGAGGTACGTGCATGCCTATCTGCTCTCTAGCTCTCTAGCATTCAACCTCTAGCTCGTACATCCGAATACTGACTTAAGCATCGGAGCGATCTTGCTGGGTTAGCTACCCCGGGTTCTCTTATCTGTTTGTCTTACAGATTGATCGTCCTACCAAGTAAGTGCCATCGACAGTAGTCTCCAGCTAGGAGCATCGAGGTCATGCACCATCATAAGCTATACTAAAAAACGGTAAATTCTAATCGAGGCCTTTCAACTTTTGAAGCCTTTGTGAGGAAAAAGTAACATTCTTAAGTTCGGTGCATAATCCAATGATCACGACCATTCCGACAAGAAATTATTTGTCCCATGCCAATACATGCCTGAAACAGTAATCTCTCATTAACGTCATTTATTTAAGTCTATTTCTCTTTCATTAATTAGTCAATTACTCCTAGACAATTTAAATTTTAGTGTCTAATTCAAATTCTCTCATTAATTCCTTTAATTAATGATCCCCTCTCATTAACTTCGTTTTGTTAATGTAAAAACTTCAAAATTTAGCTATTACAACATTTGAACCTTGGTCACTTGAATTTAACAACCACAAGTTTGCCAACGAGCCACACATATTTGTTTGCTATGATTATATGTATTTTTAATTGTAAGTAAAATATAAAATTTCTTAATGAGTGACAAGTGTTTATTAATAAATGCTATAATTAATTATTAAAATTTATATACTAATAAATATAAAGATTAGTTATATTGGTTTTTGAAAATTGACATTCATATTTTAGTTTTTTTTTTGTTTTTTACATTTTAGTTATTCCATCATTTTTAAACGGTTACTAATTGTGTCCCGATATGTCACACTTTATATAAAACATTAAATTATGATTTTTTTACATTTAAGTGACTTATTTACAATCATATAGAAATTATAAATATAGTTAGTAATATATTTTTTAAGATTTATTTGAAATTTCTACCATATTTTATGTGTATCTTGATTTTTCGTCCGTATCCATACGTATCCAAAGCGTATCCCGATATATCTCTTAAAATTATATTTCCGATACACCTTGCATTTCCAATACTTTGAACCTTGGTATGTCTTAATCTTCTCTAACATTATTTGTAACATATGGGCACATAAGAAACTTGCTCAGTTCTTCACCCTTTCTATTCTATTCCCAGGACAGATTGACTATATATGCTAATCAAGAATGTGATGGTTAGTGGGTCCCATGAAGGTAGTGATTTTCCTTTTTTTCTCTTATGGAAATTTAAATATTTTTTTCTATTGAATTTTAGTTTATCTTACCAATTTTTTGGATTGATCAAAATTTATTGACCATGGGGACCATGCATGCAAATTTCTCTCTTTTTCTTTTTTTTAATCCTTTCTTTTAGACTTGGGTTAGTGGCACCACCATAAGTTGATTTTATATTTGAGAAAATTCATAACCACCATGGTTTTGTAGAGCAAACTGTAGACTTGAAGCCTTTTGTAGTGCAAACAGTCGGTATATAAGGTTATAAATAGGCATTATAACATGGCTATTGGAGGATGTATAAACATGTTTCATAGTTAATTATATGAATAAAAAACAATTTTATCAATTTTTTTAAATAGGTAATCTCACATATTTTATGGCATGGTTTGGTGCTGGTTTTTTGATTGCCATATAAACACATGTTTACCTTATAATTCTAGAGATTTTTTCTAGACTTCTATTAATAAGTGGATTATCAAGTTTTATCCCACCCATGTTACAGCCTTAAATAAGGGAAAAAAAAATAGTTCTGACAAATCAATCTCCTTCCCCTTTTAGATCTAGATCACATAATATTGTAGGTTTGTTGCTGATTGGCATATTGGAGAAAGCGATCAATGTAGCATGTTTCATATGTTAGTGGTTTCATTATAACAACGAATTCAGCAATGTCACCACTTTCAAGATACAAACTACTTGGATTCTTTTTTAATTGTCACTTTTTCCCCTTTTTGTTACCTTTATTCTCATTTATTGTATTTTATATGATAACTTTGTGGGCTTCCCATGGTGAATTCCTGTATGGAATCATACATGCAACTTACTAATAAGCAGAGGAAAAGACAATCGATGAGAACGGTATGGTTGGATTGATGCAATTTCAAGTGGTTTTTGTACTTACAAAGAAGGCTGCTAAGGTGAATTAGAATGAAAGTTACAATATTTCACTTTAATTTAAACTTTTATTATTTATTATGGTTTTTATGCTTTTAGTTTCACGGTTTTGGTTTTGCAGTTAGAACAGTAATGTTGGATTTAAGAGTAGTTAAGAGTCCAACTTATAACAAGTGTATGGATTTTGTTCTCAACCTGAAGGTGAGGTCCAAGTTATGTATTTTCTACTTCTAGTTGGCATTTAGATGGTTGGTCAATTGGCATCTTTTCCATTGAGAAGGCACTAGCTAGATAAAAGCTGTAAAAAAATAACAGGTCTTAGATTTCAGTTATTGTATTTGGAATTCAATAATTAGAATTTGATATATTAATGATACTTATTTCCTTTTCAGTTGCCAAACTTCCCTTGGTTATTTTAGAGTTGCTTAAACCTCCCCGATGGGATGGCATATACTTTCAGTAGCTCTAATGCTAATGCATAAAATGCTGTTAATAAAATGGGAAGAGACTTTAGTAAATACCAAAATTAATAAACACTAATAAAAATATTAATTGTTAGTTTTAATAATATTATTAGATAACTTATGAGTTGAGACCTTTATTGTGCATAATAAACTCATTAAAAATGATAAAAAATTAGTGAAAATTTAAAATGCATAACCCATTTTATTAATAGTATTTTATTGCAAAAATTATTGAGTAATAATGAAAAAATATCAATAATTAATTCAACATAAGAAATTTAAATATAAAAAATATTAGTTGATAGTTTAACAATATTATTAGATAACTTTGTATTAATGAATTTTAATTAATTAATAATTTTTATGAGTTGAGACCTTTATTATGCATAATGAACTCATTAAAAATGATAAAAATTAATGAAAATTTAAAATGAAGAACTTGTTTTATTAGTAGTATTTTATTGCAAAAATACTCATATCCAAAAATTACTGAATAATAATGAAAAAATTGATGAACCTTGAACATGCAGAAATGAATGGTTGATGCTTGGGCAATCCAAACCTGCATATAAAGAGAAAATAACAGATGCCACACAATATGGGATCCGAGACACCTATCTCTCAAACAAAGTGCAAGAGATAACTGCTTAATTTGATTAGAGCTGGAGCAACAAAGAGGATATTTTCCTTTCTCAATAAATGAGCTTATCTCATGTGTAGGAAACAATTGGGAGTGACCCCTTATATAGCCAATTGAGATAAGTGCTCTTGGTAAAATCCATGCTCCATCAGATTTGAGACAAGTGTCTCATGTTGATAAAGGATCTAACCACTTGGTCGTCAAGTCTACATTGGGTCAAATGGATATCAATTGACTCAATAAGAGCTGGCACTAGGATATATAATAATCCAATATATCTCTATGCATAAAACTTTTTATAGAAAACAATCAAATAATTTTTTTTTGATAAAAAATAAATAAATAGATAATAATTTAAAGAATAAATGAATGATTGTGTGTGAAGTTATTGCGTAGAAATAACCATAAAATAATTATCTCCTGTCAAATGATGTGGCTTGTCATATGGACATTGGATATTCCAATATATTGAGAATTAAAAGAGGGCCTATGGCCACTCTACCATAAAAAATACCAACAATTAATTAACAGTATTCTATGATGAGATTCGCAAAACCAATTTCTCCAGCAATATTCACAGCATTCCTTGATTGCAACCCCATTTACCCAACAAAAAGGATCCGCAATCATTTCTAAAAAAAAATAATAATAATAATAGCTGAATTTGCTATTTACGAAGCTTCTGTCTGTGTTTGCTTTAATTATACCGGCTGTAGAAAGAAGAACCTTGATCAACTTTTCTTCTAGCGGAACAGACGGTTGATTATTAAAGAAAAGCTATCATCACTTCATCCATCAAGACTTGATATTTGCAACTAATTTATGTCTACAAACCTCGCAAATGTGATCTGATCCGTGTAATAATGTTGATTTTTATCCTAATCAATTGATTATCCGCAATTAATTAAAAGTTAAAAACCTATGCATCGATATTGTATGATTGGCTACTGTTGATGGGTAATGAATGACATAACCAATCTCAGACGAGAGAGGTGATTTACAATAAGCATATTTTGAAAATAAAATGCTGATGGTGTTCTGATGTTATATATATGGTAGGCTTTCTTGGGAGATTGGCATTTATTATTATTATTATTATTTCATTTGATCTTTTATCTAACATTGGAATGGAGGGGAGGCTTTGTCGTGAGGATATGGACGAGGGTGGAGGGCCTTCAACCTGGCTTTGGAGAAGAAGCTTTTTTGCCTTTCGCTATTCTTTGAAGACGAAAAGACCTTAAAATCTCATGTGGAGGGGAGATATATGATCATTGAAGTGTGGGTGATTGATGATTGGTGGAGTAGACGAGCACGTGCGGTACACGTGAATAGAGTGGGGCTCGAATCGAAACTCGAAAGAAAAGGAACAAATATTTTTTTTTCCGAGGGCGCTTATTGTGAGCTTTCCTGCGCGCAGCCGATATGCGATATCGAATCGTTGTTGTCGTCGCAGAAATATCGAGGTACATGTCAGAGCGGTGGACGGTGGGCTCTCTCCTCGTCTCTCTCTAGTATTTTGTGCTCAGAGAGAGAGAGACTGAGAGAGGGACGGAGGGAAATCGTGGTGGCGTTCAGCTTGCCACAGCATGGCTTCCCAACGGCGTCGCCAGACCCAGCACCAGCAGCCCCGCTTTCTGATTCCGGTTGTGTCCGTCATTTTCGCCGCTCTTCTTTTTCTCCTCGCTCTTCTGTCGTTTCTCGCCCCTCCGCCTATGAGCGACAACCGCCTCCGCCGCCCCGCTTGGGTACTCCACCAATTTCGTCTTCCTCATTTTTAGCTTGTTTTTTCCGTCTCTTACATCATTTTTTTAATTTTTAATTTCCCCTCTTTTTTTTTTTTTTTCTTTTCAGTTGAACGACGACATCGAGGTTAAAAGGAATGTGATCACTGACGAAGTTTTCCGTGTTCCAGTTAGGGTCTTGTTTTCCGACATTGTCTTCGCTGCGCCTCTCTTGAACTATTTTTGCGTTCGCTTGAGCTTTTCCTTTTAATATCATTTTAGTTTTGCTTAAATTGTTTTTCTCTCTCTCTTTTAATCGTAGATCGTTGGAAGGAGTACAGGCCATGATCTTTGGGGTTCGAAGCTGTCAAAGTTCTTCTATGGATGCAGCAATGCGAGCAATAAGTTTGCGCGTGCGTATTTATTTTTCTTTATTTTTTTTTATATAAGTTTTTCCTTCAGTTTCTGCGGTTATGCCGAGTCTGTATGCTTATACTTTGATTTTTTTTTTATTCCCGAAGCCTCTTAACAGCATTTAGGAACTATGTGGATTATAATTTCTGCTTGATCGTGAATAGGACATTGATTAATGATTGTTCACTTGGAGAATTCGATTGAAGTTTACTCGAAGCTTGAATTGGCTACATTATGGTTCTATATAGGGAATTGAATTTGTTTTGTTTACTTCATTTGGCAAGGATGACAGATGGCTTGTTGTTAGAGTGTACAAGCTTCATTTATTTCTTCCTTGTAGATTTTCTACTTTGTGAATGCTCAATTATTTTAGTTGATTTATTTGATGCTATTCGTGTTACAGAAGCCGAAGTTATCACACAACCAAATCGATATTTGATGATTGCGACCAGTGGGGGCTTAAATCAACAAAGAACAGGGGTAGGCTCCCTTCTACTTAATCAATATGATACAGTTTTTTCTTTTTCATCTTTTAGATTTTTTTTTTGTCGCTTGACATGTCTACCATGCTCGGTAATATAAAGTCCCAATATTATAAGCCTCTTCTTGTTGTGGAGTTTTATGCCTTTGAATTATTATTTCCTAAAACCTTAATGAGAAAAAAAGCCTAATGTGTAATTTTCATTTTATAGATCTAAATCACCTTAGGTTATATAACTATAGCATTTTCATTTGAAAATCTTGCTATAACATCTGGGAATGCCATCCTAGAGAAATTAATGAGAAATTTTCTTTGGGAGCTAGGGGAGGAAAAAAAGGATCACTTAATAAATTGGGGATTAATGTGTAAGAGGAAAGAGGAAGGTGGATTGGGACTGGGGAATTTAGCTTTGAAGAATAAAGCACTCCTAGGAAAGTGGTTGTGGAGAATGGCCCCTAGAACAGGAGAGACTTTGGCATGAGGTGATAGCTAGCATACATGGCAGTTTGGGCAATGGATGGGATGTTGGTGTATCGCGTCGAGCCCACTCTGGCAACTCCTTGGAAAGCAATTCAGAATATTCTTCCTCTTTTCCTCAACTGTATCATGTATGATGTTAATTCTGGTACTTCTGTTTTGTTCTAGGAAGACATATGGGTGGGCAATTCTGCCCTTAATGACAGTTTCCCTTCTCTCTATTCCATTTCTTGCTACAAGGGTAAAACGATTTCTCATTTTCTTCCAACATCTACTTCTCCATCTTCCTTGAGTTGGGACTTTGGATTTCGTAGGGGTTTGAGGGATCATGAACTCTCTCATGTTTCAGACCTGTTGTCACTGCTTCATAGTGTTTTTCTGGACCTTTCCAGTTCTGATGTGAGACTTTGGTCTCCAAACCCAAAAGGTTACATCACATGTGCTTCATTTTTTAAGTCCCTTTGCTCTCCCTCGGGACAAGTGGGCTTCCCAGCTAAGGAGATTTGGTCTAAACTTGTACTTCCTAAAATTATTATGTTCTGCTGGGAGGTTTTCTATAGGAAAATCAACACCTCAGACTTACTGCAGAAAAGAAGGCCTTCTATGTGTTTGTCTCCTAATTGGTTGTATTTTGCAGGGCTAATGGTGAGGATTGCTCTCACTTACTTTTAACCTGTCCTTTTTCTGCTGCTATTTGGGGTTGGATCTTTGCTTTGTTCGGTTGCAGATGGAATATGACCACAGCCATAGATCAGATCTTTGATTCTTACTTCTTTGTGTGGCCCACAAAAATTGGTAAAACAATGTGGAGGAGGATTAGAGCTGCTGCTCTGTGGACAATTTGGGAAGAAAGAAATGCGAGGATATTCCAAGAAAAGGAGAGAAATGTACAGAATGTGAAGGATTGTATTTTGACCAGGGCAATCCACTGGCTGAGACCATCAGATTCCTTTAAATTATATTCTTTTGATGACATGTGGAGGGCTGTGGCTAGTAGCAGTAACAGAAAGAACAGGGTACCAACTGTATGGGTATCCCCTTCAGAAGACTGGACAAAGCTGAATTTTGATGGTAGCAGTCAAGGAAACCCGGGGCCTTCGGGTAACATATTAGCTTTGTTCTCAGGCTCTGTGGGTATAGGAGACTTTTATCAAAGCTGAGCTCCTAGCGGCAGTACAAGGCATTCAGGTTGCGGATCAATTAGGAGTTCAAAATTTGATTATTGAAGGAGACTCCAAAGTTGTTGTGGGTTGGCTAAAAATTCCAGATTCGGTGATCTGGTGCTACAGGGGTATTATGAGGAAAGCTAAATGGTTCTCAAGGAACATGAATGTTATTTTTCAGTGGGTGGGTAGTACAGCTAACACCATAGCGGATGGGTTAGCTAAACAAGGGGTATCAAGGGAACAGTTTTTCTGGGCAGCTTTGTAAACTTTTTGTTACTAGTCTGAGGTAGTACATTGTTGCTATTGTGGAGAGGTACCAGCTCGTGTCCCTCCTTTGGGAAGGCTGTATTGTAATGTCTTATTGATTTTATTGAATAACATTCAATCATTTATCAAAAAAAAAAAAGTCCGGGAATGCCATCTATAATACTAACCACTGTATTGCCATTCCTACCTGGTGATTGCTTGAACCCTATAACTATATTGATTATTTATAATTTTATATGATAATGTAGTTTTGAATTGATTCTTTGATCAGATTGTTATGACTAGGTACATGAACTTCTCTTCTATTGTCATATTGCTGAGGAACTTGTTACACCTGTTATATTTGCAGATAACAGATGCTGTTGTTGCAGCCCGAATTTTGAATGCTACTCTTATTGTTCCAAAGCTGGATTCAAATTCCTTCTGGAAGGATGCTAGGTTTGTTTTGGTAAATTGGACCTTGCCACATTTTGTAGTTATCTGATCATTTTGGTGCAAATACTGAATTATATGATGCTGTCTGCAGCAATTTCACTGAGATTTTTGACGTTGATTGGTTTATATCCTTTCTTTCAAAAGATATTAAAATCATTAAACAACTCCCAATAAAGAGAGGGAAAATTGTTGCGCCCTACACTATGCGTGTTCCAAGGAAGTGCACAGAAAGATGCTATCAAACCCGTGTACTACCTGTTCTTTTGAAAAAGCATGTAAGTGTTCTGTTCCCTAAGAAGTAGGAATCCATTTTTGTGGGAATTTAAGTTGGTTATTCGCCTTGTGCATATTTGATCATAAATTTTCCTTAGGGTGGCGATGATGGTGTATTGGTAAATTCTCAGGTTGACAGAGGTGAGAATGTGGGTTCAAGTCTGAGAGTGTCCACATTTGGAAATTGTTTTTTTTTTGTGCCCAAGAAAAAATTCATATAACGTTAGGTTGACATAAGAGATATTAGATACGCAGAACAATCTACCTGATCTCACTGATGTGATGTACTAACTACTAACTTCAATTTACTTGTCTTTGCCACAAAAATGTATTCTGGCAAATGAACTGTTTATGTTTGTTGCACATGAAAAATCAATCTTTATAATGCAATACTTAACTAAGTAATAATCAATAAGTTAATTAACAAATCCATCAATCATCAGCACTGTTATAATCATCATCTTATGTTTTCTCCCTGTATAACTCTTTGAGTTAGTAGTGTCTGTGCTCATCTTCTCATGTACCCCCTTTCCTTTGAATAAAGTTACTTTCTTTTCAAAAGAAAAAGCGGTGGTATTTATGTTTCTTCTTTGGAGTCTGAATCTGAGGAATGGTTGAGCATTAATGGCTGTGGAAACACCACGAGTTTGGTATATGCCTAGTTTTATACAATGAAGTTGTGGTCACATCAATCAGAGGTTGATACATGTATGTTGAGGTCATGGCCTAATCAAAGTCTTAAAGGGGTGTAAAATATGTGCATGACAGAAAAAGATTGCATAGCCACTCACTGTTGCTCATGTGCTGCAAAATTGGTGGCAATGCTATATTGCATGGACAATTTAAAATGGATTTTGTGCCCATGCAACACACGCCAATTTATTGGTGAAGGCTTCATATCTGACATCTTGTCTTTTTAAGAGTGTCAATGGCTGTAATTGGGGTTCAAGTGTCAGCCAGGTAGTGTTTGTACCAATCTTTCTTGACATAATGAAGAGAGTTGTTTCAAGGATTGCTGAAGCTCAGGTCTGGTTTGGACTTTACTGATTTTAGCCAAGTCTGACAAATTTATGTCATATTCCTTCTTCACCGAAAGAAAGAAAGAAAAGGAAAAATGAAGTATAAACATTTTTTTAATCTTTAAGTTGGTAAATGTTTCAGTTTTCTGGGCTGGATATTGGGGCCTATGTAGTGTTGGTTAAATCTGTGCTGTCTGTTGTTGACGTGAAACAGATGACATGTTGAGCTTGTGTTGGCACAGCACTGGGGCTGTGGCCAATCATTATGGTTGGCCGGCCATACAAGGACCTGGCTTCAAAAGGATAGGGTCAGAAATGAAGTCATTTGAAGGAACCTTGGAGTAGCTCCAATAGGTGGCAGAGAAAAAGCAAAATAAGATGGTTTGGTCACATGCACAGAAGCCAATCTACAGCATCTGTAGGAAGAGGTGATTTGTTGTAAGTTGAAGGGGCTAGAAGGGCTGGGGGTAGACCTAAAAGGACATGTGGTGAAGTAGTACGAAATAGTTTAAATTCTAATAATTTAACAATGTATATGGCCCTAAACAAGAGAATGGGAAACAGGATTCATGTAGCTGACCAAAATATATTTGGGATAAGGCTAAGATGATGATGATGAGGACCTGGTTCTTATGATTAGTTTGCAAAAGAAACATTAATTAATGGTCCTTGCTTGGGTATGTTCCTCCTTTTCAAGTTTTATATACATTTTTTATAAAAGGTAACATGGTTTTGTATTAAATGTCAAACATGGGATAAACCCCAAGATGTAACAGTGTCTTTACATGGTTCTTAAGGAGAATAAACCATGAACATTATATACATGTATACACTCTTATACTTCAAAAAAAAAAAAGGAATTAAAGCATATGCCATCCAAAAACCAATCCTTCAGAATCATAACCCACCTGAAGGCTTGATTAAATGACATCATCTATTTAGCTGATAAAAAAAAATGACATCATCGATTTCAGAATCATAACCCACCAGAAAGCCTTCGAGTATTTCCAGTCCAACTATATGGGTTATGATAAAATGGCATCATCATTCCATGGAACTGGAAATACTCAAGGCTTGGTTTTAGCTATTGTTGTTTTCATTCTTATATTTTGGATTTAAATAAATTTAGACATTTGTCTTCAAAAGTTGGTCCTGTTTTGTTGGGAATTGGATATCTTGGTTGAAATTACCTGATACTCATAGTACTTCTTGCAATACAGGCTGTTCAGCTCACCAAGTTTGATTATAGGTTGGCAAATAAGTTGCGGACAGATTTACAAAAACTTCGATGCAGAGTCAATTACCATGCTCTGAAGTTTACTGATCCTATTCTTGAAATGGGCAAGAAGTTGGTCCAAAGGATGAGGATGAAAAATAGGCATTTCATTGCTTTGCACCTGAGGTAGAGTGTATATAATTTATCCTCTCCTTTGAACCATTTTTTAATATTTATGCAGTGCTCCTGAAGTTAAGAATACTGGTTCTGCCCTCTTTCTCATAGTTATATTATATTGCATCAAGGGAAACGATTTGAAAATTAGTCACAGTTACTTGGTTACTGACTTGGTTAGGACATTTCAATTTTGATCAATAACTGTTAGATGAATCATGAATTTTCCCATCAATTATAAAGGTCAGGCCAAATAGCTTATTATGTATCCTCTGAATGGAAGAACTTAAGGTTATTAAATTGTAATACCTTGGTGATAGATTAAAATAGTTTCTTTATATTATATTGTATAGAGATACATGAAAGGGAAGTTTGTTATGTAAATTTGTTCGACAGGTTTGAACCTGATATGCTAGCATTCTCTGGGTGTTATTATGGTGGGGGAGAAAAGGAAAACAAAGAACTGGGTGCAATCCGTAAGAGGTGGAAAACTTTACATGTAGGGCTCCAGGCCTGTGAATTTTTATTTAACCTCTGCCAATGTGTGCCCATGGCTGAGATGTTTTTTGAATGAATGTGCAGACAAATAATCCAGACAAGGAAAGGAGGCATGGAAAATGCCCACTCACTCCAGAGGAAGTTGGTCTTATGCTGAGAGCACTTGGATTTGGCAGTGATGTTCACCTCTACGTGGCATCTGGTGAAGTGTATGGAGGTGAAGAAACATTGGCCCCCCTTAAAGCACTCTTCCCAAATTTCCATTCAAAGGAGACTATAGCCAGCAAGGAAGAATTGACACCATTCTCTGCATTTTCTTCTCGTATGGCTGCACTTGATTTCATTGTCTGTGATGAGAGTGATGTATTTGTAACCAATAACAATGGTAACATGGCTAGAATGTTAGCTGGTCGAAGGTACACTGTAATTTGCATTCTTGTCATTTATAGATAAATCTGTTCTTTCAAAACTTTTTACTAACCATACTCTTTGGTTTCTTCATTGCAGGAGATACTTCGGTCATAAACGTACCATTCGTCCAAATGCTAAGAAACTGTACTCTCTATTTATGAACCGAACTGACATGACATGGGAAGCATTTGCATCTAAGGTTCATACTTTCCAGCGAGGCTTTATGGGAGAGCCGAAGGAGATGAGGCCAGGCAGAGGTGAATTTCATGAGAACCCATCAACCTGCATATGTGAATATCCAGAAGCTAAGGTCAAGTTAGATTCAGGATCCCAAGGAGTAGTTTTCCTCAAGGGGAAGAGGAATGACACAGGGGAAGAAATCGGTGAATCAACTGATCATTTTCTTGATGAGGAACCGGACTTGCCTGATTTAGATTACGTGGAAAATCACAATGGACTTGGTGAAAAAGGAATGACCTACAAAAATGATACGGATTATGATATGTTCCTCAAATTTGAAGAACCTGAGCTGGAGGAGATGCTTTCAGATTAAACTAAGCTGCCTGCCCCTCAACATTTGCTTTTTGTTTTTCGATTGTAGATAACCCATTCTTTCATCAAATTCTTTTGGCCCTTGCCCGCCTCTCATTGGCGATTTTTGCTTCTTTAGAGCACCTCTTGACTTACGGCACGAGTATATGGATGAATAGAGATGTACAGTACTCCATAGATGAGGACAATAGTTGAAAGTTGATTTTTTTTTTTTTTTTTTTTGGGGGGGGGGGGGGAGGGGGTTGGAATGCATTTTTCAGTTGAGAAATGAGAGTTTCTATTTCAGGGAATGAATTTATTTCCATCCATCTTATATGCATTTACTCCGTTTCATTGGATTGTATGGCCCTTTCATCCCATATACTGAATGCCGAGGTTCAAGTCAACCAATCTTGTCATTTCAATACTTTCTCTCTATCGATCATAAGTAGATAACTTGTTCTCTCTCTCTCTCTCTCTCTCTCTCTCTCTCTCTCTCTCTCTCTCTCTCTCTCTCTCCTTAAAAATTGAGTTCTCGGAACGTTGGATGGGCTCAAGGTTTTAAAAGGCTAATCAGGGATCGAGGTTTAAAAGACAATGTATCTGCTTACTTTATATCTTTAAATATTATGCATTTGAGGGAAATTTTGGCTTAAAAGTATTCATCCATCCATCAGGAATCAACTACAAGATCCATAAATGTTACTTCGTATCGTGAACAAGCTTAAATACGTAACATTGTAAGGAAATTCCGTTGTCACGTGATTTAAGGGCCAGTCTAATTTGTGAGGGGTAGGGGTGTTAATTATAATACGGTCTAGGCTGTCAAACCACACCGAAATTTGGAAGTTTGGTCTAGTCAGACCTTAAAATAGTTAAGAATTCCTTATACCATAATTTATTGATTTGGTTTGAGTTTTAAAGTTTATAAATCAAATCAAACCATAAATCGTATTAAATCGAATTATTAATAATATATTTATTAATATATATAATTTATATAATAACATATGTATATATTCATATATTTATTTAATATTTCATATATTATTTTTGTTTTTTTCAATTATTAACTTGTAATTTGATGCACGGTGAGTTATTTATGTTTGAGAAAGTGTAAATGATACTCGTTAACATTTCAATTTGATATTTGATTCATAATTGTTATTTAAGTACTATGTATGTATATTATTTAAGCTTTCTAATTGGGTTAAGCCAATAGAATAGCTCAAACCATATTAGAAATCGGACCAGATTGTATTACCTCAGTTTGTCTGATTTGGGTTTTATACTAAAACAATTTGGTTCGATTTGAGAATTTTTCAAACCATAATTTATGGGCTTGATCTGTAATATTCTCCAAACTGAATCAAACTGGACCGTAAACACCCATAATGAGGAGTTGAGGGGGTACATTATTGCGTTGCGTTAGAAAGTGTGGAATACGGACGAGATCCAGACCAACCCAATCGGATCCAAACAGGATTAACCCAGCTGTTTCAGGTTGAGGCCACATGTTAGGAGATCCAAGTTGTCCTCAGTTAAAATTGACTGGTAACCAAATCACTCTCCCTTGTCATTTCATCATTCATGGTCATTCATGGAGAAATGCTCCCAATACACGGCCATAGTGTTCTGTGGGTGGGTATGGATGTGGGAATAGTTTGTGGATAACATATACAGAGTGCGTGCTGCACCCTACTTTATCCCCAACCTTTATTCTACATACGAAAAAAATAATTTGTCGGGTTGGATGCAGTAACCAATAGAGTTCACTGCAGACCAGTGCTTGATGAAAGCACCATAAGAGTACTCAAGCGGTGATGCGGCTAAATCTGTGCTAGAAAAATTAGATTTGGCATTCGGTTTGGGGGCGGTGGTTGACTGGTTTTCAATTTCAAATGAAGTCAATGTTCTGGTAAACAAAGTTTTGAATAAAGAGATGGTGATTCTTATTAACCCAAGTTGGTCACGAGTTATTTAAATTCGGCTTGGCTCAGTTTCAATCGAGTTTGAGCCTAATTTGCAGGGTCGTTTATTAATCGAATTGAATTCGAGCCTAATAAAATCCAACCCACTAGCTGAGTTCAAATAGCTACATCATCATCATCATTATAATGATAACAATAATAATAATACTAATAATAAAACATTTTTTTCAAATCAAATTTGAACAGAGTCAAATTCGAATTTATGAGCTTTTGACTTGAAACCAACTCGAACTTAAGGTTCTAGCTCGAACCGAAACCGAGCTCGAGCCTGCATTGCCTTGACAAGCTGAGCTCAAATATCGAATCCACCCCTACACCCAACCCAGCAACTCCATTATACCTACTGCGACCTAAAACATCCAACTCGTGGAATTGCTACCCCTACGGATCTCTGATAGACTTGATATCTTCATCCACTTCGACCACTCTTCATACGCAAATTTCCAAAACAAGATTTTTCCACCATCTTGAAATTCTGACAATTAAAATAGCATGGAGGTTGGCCTCCTTTTATCTTTTTTTCTGTTGAAATTAGACTAGTGGTCAAAAATATTTAATTTAATTAGAAAATAAATGCTACATAGCGATATATGACCGGAAAATTCTTCCAGTCCGCACCAATTAGAATGACCGGAAGTTTTTTTCCTAAACAAATAAACAAATTACATATGGTTCTAGCAACCGAGCATGGATCTGTTTTTTTTTTTTTTTTGATATTCAAAAAGAATAAATAAATGAAATTCAATGGTTCCACTATGTTACAATGAAGTTGTTTACCAAATGGTGTTCAATAAATATGTGATTGCTCAGAAGAAAATACAGAACATGTAAAGTGGCTCGTCATTGCGAAGGGGAAGATGAGTCGGAATCTGTCAAGTCATCTCCTTGAGGTGGTGGTGGTGGTCCAAAGTCGAGATTCGGGTATACACCAGGTGGCCTCTCCCGAGGCTGAATTGATAACAACTGGCTTGAATTGCCCACAACATCCGCCCATCCGTAATGAGGTTCAGCCCTTCAATCAAGCCACATCATGTTAACTTGAATTCCAATAAGCTTCGAAAACTATGCATCCTGAATTGATATTAGTTACCATAAATATGAACTTGCTTAACTCAGTATGAAACATGGCTTGCAATTTCACTAGTAGTTTGGTGAGATTCCCTTAATCCATGATTTGGTGGGAGAAAGGTACATAAAATCTTAATATTTTATCAATATCATAAAGAAGCTTGATTTCTTTATTTGATAAAAAGAACAGTAGTTTCTTGAAATTCCTCGTGTATATCATGTGGAAGTTGTACTGAATTTGTTGATTGTGGACCTTGTTCCATTTGAGAAATATTATTATCAAATAATTAATCTACAAATGGTGAAAATTGATTAAGAACCGTTTATGGGGCATATGATTTCACTCCGTTATCTAGAAAGCGCCTTTATGGCATCAATCTGGTTGAAAAAAAAATTGTATTCAATTCAGTTCAGAATAGTTCATTATTTAGTGATTAAAAGCAACAAATAAAGTATAAAAGGATACAATTATACAAAAATGCAAAGAATTGTTTATAAGTTCCTTAACATTACCACCTTAAATTTCAACTGTTACTTTTTTTTTTGGGGGGGGGGAGGTGCTATTATAGAGTTATACCTACCTTATAATATTCGTGTATTGTATGAGATTTAAATGCCTACAAGAACCTTAGCTTTAGTGAAGCAGATGCTTTCATGATCTTCTACAATTATTTATTATGGTCTTTTTAATCTTCAATATCATATTATACCCAAAGTTTTATTCACAAATTCCATCACCACCCCAAAGTTCCTTGACATCTTCGGGGGGGGGGGGGGGAATTTGTGAAAATTTGTAAAAAAATTCACATTACTACTTGGACAAATTTTCAATGACATTGAAATTTCAAATCTTAAATGGAGCACCATTGAATATATGAGAAAAACCTTACTCGTAATGGGTTTCTTCATCTACAACAATGTCCCAGCTTTCGCCTGTAGTGCTGTTACCATACTTGTGTACTTTGCTGGAACACAAAAAACAGGAACCTTGATCTTTGTTATGGTATGTGATAAACATATAGTACATAAGGTGCCTTGACAATATGAAATGGAGCCATGTTCATAATAATTTAGAAAGCATAACTGGTCTTAATGTAGTTTTATTTAAAATTTGAACCATAAAAGACAGAAAAGCTAGTATCAAAAAACACACATTTGTAGTTTTGAGTTGCATACCCATTTCCAAAGTATTCTTCCCCCCATGTCCTTGACCAACCTGGAAATGGCAGGAAATAATTTCTTTATTTAGATTATGTATGGCAAAACATTTCACAGTAAAATCATGACTTACTAATATGGTAAACTAGAGCAATAGCATTTTGACTTGAAAAAAGGCATGCAAAAAGGCTAATCAACTTATTTTTAAGAAGGTGAAGTAAACTATTTCATTAAATCAAGAAGATAACCCTTGTACAACAAATTTTGAAAAATAACTTATGGTGGCGCAAGGATAAGCTTGATAAAATGATACTGTAAGGAACCAACTGTTCATTTAATTTACTATTTACACAATTATAATGTTACAAGTTAATATTTTGGTTGCCTTGGCTGCTCCACATTCCATGGTCCCACAATGGGGTTTGCTCCTTGTTACCGGTCACTCAAATCTTGAAGATTCTTGCCATGAACAAAATTTATTGACAAACATAAATCTAAACCTCAAATAGTTATATAGAGTTCCTAGTTACATTTCTTTTAGATGCACAAAAAAAAAAAAAAATCATAACCAGTTAACCATTTTATTTGTGACAATTCTCTAACAAAGTTTGTAGTAATCAAATTATTTTATTGGTATAGAAATGTAAGAATCATGCTTTGCTGTCAACAACAGAAAAGACAAATCAAGATCTTTGATATATGGACTAAGCAATGATATAAGCAGAAAAGTTAATAATAAAAAAATGATAATGGGCCATGTAATTTGAGAGATGTAAATGGCACGGACTGTCATGCTTCATCAAAAACCAGGCTAAACTGAAATAAATCCAACGAAGCCTTATCCCAACTATACAGTGTGAGCTAAACAAACTGTTGTCAAGGGCCATATCCATAAAAGCATTCCAGGTTAAACAGTATTGTGCAAAATGAGTGTTCATATGCATGATGAGAAAACAATGAAAATGGAGATTGCAAGTTTGAACAATGTCAAATCATCTTGTACAATCTGATAGTAATGTATTCTAGTGAAGAAAAAAGGATAACTAGCATCCGTTCATTGGCTTGGCAAGTTAAACAACGAAAAAGACATGGAATATGACCCACTTTGGTTGTTAAGTGAAAGCAGAGTATCATATGAAGAAAGGAAATAGATAGACCTTATTCTAAAATTTTCATCTCCTTTAGTGACATATGAAAATAAATAAGTATTGTAAGCATTTCAAGACTTCTATTATATATATATATATATATATAGTCTAGAACAGAAAAACATCAAAATTTGAACACAAAAGGAATATACGTACGATGACCAGTTGGTGACACATGCCAAGTTTCTCCTTGACGCGAACCTATGCCTGCAAAGAATTTATCTTCCCACTTGTCTCCCCATTTTGTTCCTAGTTCAGTCTCTGCCCATTTATCTGTCCTGAGAGTTTTAATGTGAATCAAATTGCAACATCAGCATAACTTGGCATCTCATTGGCTAAATACATTCTACTTTAACCCAATACACTACCCATTTTGTGAAATCTCAATCTACAATAACCTTATTAATCCAATGCCAAGATCAATGAAACACATTTGACAGTATTAGGTTATCAACAACAACAGATGGGCTTTTGTTCTTACAGCTAATAATTTAGTTTTGTAAGACAAATACAATTTGGTGTGAGTCCTACATGGACAACTTCTGCAATTGATGTTTGTTGCATCAAATCATGTCAAAGTATTGTCACATTAGTGGACCATTGATGCCTCTTGTCTAATTCTGGAATAACTAAAAAGAGTAAAATAAATCAAAATAAAGAAGCAATTTTGAATTAACCACCACAATTTTTATAATTTATTAAAAACTTAAAATACATTGCTCACCAATATTATGCTTATTCATTGTAATAAATCTCTAATTGCTTAAATAGTTGTAAACATCCTTATGTTCAAGCCTGTTAGCTTTTAACTAGATTATCTAATCTACATATATGAATATTGAAAGCTTTTAGAGGATAATGCTATGAAAATGGGAAAGATTTACAAAAATCATAATTAAGTTAGAAATGAATCAATGGCAATACTATAACTTGGATTGAGATCCCCTAGGACATTAGCTACCATTGTTCCCTACTATATGTGTCATCATATCATTATTGGGATTGCACATGTATATACCCTTATAAATAGCTTGTACCCTATTAGATCAGTAGATAAAACACATACAGCTATTAAGTTCATTAGTAAGAAACAAGTTTGTAAAAAAACCATTTCATGACAGATCCTCTTCCATCATAGTGCTCCCCCCACTTCTCCCACCATGATTGCTCATTGAGCCTACCATATTTGTATGCTCCTTTCTCTGTCCACCCTTTTGCATCATACTTCTCCCACCTAGAAGATTATGTATGTTGAAAAACTTGATAGTTTAGAAATTAAGCAAAATTTGTAGCTACAAATGAGAACAAAATATGATTAGAATACATAGAAATATTTTCTCACCATTTCTCATACCATCCAGCATTTTCAGTGCCTGATTTTGCTTGTTTTTGTGCACTTCTCTCTATCCTTGCCAGGTTACTGCAAATTGGGAGTAAGGATTTTGCTTCAGAAATATGAAAAAATAAAACAACCACAACAAAATCAAAACCATACTATGTAATAAGATCAAATGAGCCCAATTAAGCATCAAGTTTATTTTTTATTGCTATCAGGTTTTCCAAACGACATAACAAGGTTCCATTCCATTGAATATATATATATATATATATATATATATATATATATATATACATATTTCAATGATCATTTACACAAACCACAATACAATAGCAACATATTAGGATATATTTTCATAAGAGTTTGGCACAAACCTCCTCGTTTATCCAGACTTGGAACAAGGCTTAAATGAAGATGAATTTTAGGCTGCATTTGGATGTGATGTAAATCAAGAGCCAATGTAAATTTTACATCGATTTGGTTTTGTATGCGTTTGGAAGGAGGGTGTAATTATTATCGACGTAAAACTACACTCCGGTTCAGTTTTGCATGTGTTTGGATGGAGTGTAGTTTTATGTTGATAATCGATGTAAAACCTCATCAACTCTAAAGTTTTACATTGATAATCGATGTAAAAACTACATCAATTTTATTGATGTAAAACTTTCACTCTTCCACCCATCACTATTTTCAAAAAAGCAACGGTCATTTTCTGGTTCAGTGTAAAATGTCATTATTTTTACACTGATGACGTTTTACACTGATTCCAAACGCAGCCTTAAGAAATCATAATATTGACAAAAGTAAACACAAAGGTGCAATAATACTAGTTCTTCATGAACATAATGATGAAGTAAGCAAGTGCTCAAAATACCTCCATTCATCTTGATAAAGAACTTCTTTCCATGTCTCCCGCCATGAATCCCCTTCAGCATTTTTTCCAGATTTTTCCACCCCTATATCAAAAAATAAGATTGACAAGTTGAGCAACCAAAATAATAAAAGAAATGGGAAAGGTTCCTGATGTACCATGTAGTTAAGGATGTCCCATGGATCAATAATCTTAGACATAAACACTTAAAGTGGTGTTCTATAAGACCCTCACATGTTTGCTGCAACACTTTCAAAAATACCACAAGTTTCAGTCTAACAGCTTCTGCCATTGTCTCAGTCTTTCTTTTATTTGAACAAAACATCAAGATTTTAACTGTTATTATTCACCAGGAAATGGAAAGAAAGAATAGGGTACATGTTTATTGTAATGCCATAATGATAGGGCAATCTAGAAAGCTCCCTCTACTACAATTAGGACTGGTCATATCATCTTCAACATGACCAGAAATGAACTAGAGAGAAGAGAGAGCATCCAATCCTTTGCAGAAGATAGTTTTCCAAAAGAGACTACTGTTTTATTTTTTGGCTCCACTCACTAAATAACCCATAATTTGGATTTAAAGCCAATGATTCGGCAGATATTTCAGTTAAGCATGCAATTGGTTGTCCTATATATCGGGTGGCTTTGTTAAAAGCCTAAAACAACCACATAAAAAGTCTTTTAGAGGATCTAGCTGTGTAAATAGTTCCTCCCAAGATGCCAGATTGCTGGAACCATCATTACATAAAGACCTTTTTTTTATAGGTTTACATTTTCAAGATATGTTGACATGAATCAGGTTTGCATGATGGTAAATTTGTTCAAGTATTTGTTACATGAAAGATCCACAACTAATGCCTTCACATGAAAAATAAATTCTAGAACAGAAATAAATTTTCCTTAGGTATTCATGGAAGAAAAAAGAAAGAACAAGAAGGAATTTCTTATGCAATACAAGAAGAGACTATGGAGTATAGATAAATGACTATAAAGAAAATAGACATTTCAAGAGGAGTTGCAAGACATAGATAACCATAAAATAGATTTTATAGTACTGCAAATAGATTTGAGGAAAGCCAATAAATGTACCTAGCTCTTTGTATCCGGTCCAGTCACTCTTCTCCCACCACTGTCAAGGAGATCAAGAAATCCAATTAAATGCATCCACCTGGGATTTGTACTTATTGAGCTTATGCAAAACATGAAGAAGATATTTTATCTCAGAGAACAAGAACATGTCATATCATAGATTGAAATAATGGCTATGCTGCAAAGAAAGATATGATTTGCCAATGTTGGCACATAATGGACACTGCACATAGACGAATCTTCTGGATCAATTAAAGATGTCAAGAAAGCCAATAGTATTTATTTAATTTGCTTCTACCAGCACTTGAATGATTAAACTCTGCACCAAAACTTCTCTCACATTTCGTGCCTTTGCTGATATTGAATTTGCTTTGGTCATTTTTGCATGTTTGAATTTGTGGAAAGAGGTTAAAAAACAATGTGTTAGCTTATAAAAATGAAGTAGTATATTAGCAAAAGACGTTATTTTATCCTTAAAATTTGTTTGGCAATGTCAAACAAATTACAAAGAATGAAGATGCAAAGAATTAGGTTATTCTGAAAGCATTCATGTTAAGTTTCAATAGCTGACCCAGTATAGTTAGTATAACTGTATAAGGCTTGGATGATGATGATGATTCATGCTAGGTTTCAAATATTAACAATTTCATCTTACATAATCTTTTGCTTTTTTCTCTAAAACATAAAAGAAAAAACAAAACAATAATATTATTAATTAGCTAATTTTGAGAAAAACAAAAGGAGTGAGATAAAATAGCTGTTGCACAACTTAAAAAAAAAAAAAACATCAGTTTAATAATTACAAATTTCCCACTCTTAATTTTAAAAGGTATCTTTCTCAGTTTTTCTTAACCTCTATTTTTTCACGATGTTCAATAATTACCAAGCATGGTGTCTACTTTAAAAGGTTTTCTTCCCCATAGTATATTTATGTTTCATGACAGGATTTAATGTCGTTTGACAATGGTTGGCTACACCCATGGATAAACCCCCTACAAAAATTCATCATTCTCTCAACTTGAATTACAACTCTAGCTTCTCCTACTATTTCCAAAGAATAATTCTCTCATGAACCCCAAGTCGATCCCCAATGAGAATACATAGGCAGCACAAGTAACACTAAAAGTACCCCTATGAGAATGTTGTATTGAAAATTTCACTTCCCGGTGATTTTTCTGGCCCCTAAAATACAAGGCACCTACTTAAACCTAGAATATATATAGGCTGGTGATTTTTTATCTGAACTCTTGGTGCTTTTCTGTCTAGAAATTTATACACAAAGACATACAATCACTGAATTCCAAAATTAAATATACTTAACCTGGAGATAATTAATCACATGATTAGGCGGAACTGGAAAAATCAAATTATAGTACATAGATTCCCTAATTGTAAGTACCAAGTAGTCCTTCACCAATAAAGAAGATAAATATGTGGAGCAGAATTTCATAAGAAAGCAAGAGCATACCGTCTCTATCCATTGTGAGGAACCATCATAGCTTTGACCACACATTTTAGTCCAACGACATCTGTATCCATTTTCCCCCAATTCCTCTATGCTTTCCCGATGCCAAGTACTTCCATCTTCATTGGTGCCCGATTCATTGATGTTTTCATTCAGCAAATCAATTCCCCAATCCTTCTCGTTAGCGATGCCAGTGTCTATGGCAAAGAAACATAGCATATGCACATGTTCCACTAAGATTCTGCTTGTTGGAACATTTCAGAGTAAAGATGTTTTAGCCTTGTAGCTTACCTCTTTTAGGTGGAGTATCACGAGATTGTGGACCAGAGTTTCTTGGGCAACACCGGGGATAGAATTCTTCTAGTTTGGAAACACCATGTCTTCTGCAGTAATGAAAACTTGTGAGAATGTGGCATGGGATATAGCTTGACTACTTGGCAACAAGGGTTAGTGCCTTGGATAATCCAAGTATTAACTATTAAGAATGACAAATGGAAGAGGTAAAGATGTAATGGTATGCACATTTCTATTTATCAATGCTTTCCAGTTTTATGAGTGTGGCAGAAATGTGAATGCTAAGGTGGATGAGTGGAAAAGCTAGAAAGGATAGGATCAGGAATGAAGCCATCCATAGAAACCTAGGAGTATCTCCAATAAGTGATAAAATGAGAAAGGGTAGACTATGGTGGTATGGTCATGTGCATAGAAGACCACCAAAAGCTCCAGTTAGAATAAGTGATTCGTTCCAAGTGGAAGGGGCTAGAAGAGCTAGGGGTAGACCAAAAAGGACATGGGTAGACGTAGCAAGAAACGATTTAAGTACTAATTATTTAACAATGGATAGGGCTTTAAATAGAACGGATTGGCAAAACAGGACTCATGTAACCGACCCCATATAGTTGGGATAAGACATGGATGATGATGATGAATGCTTTCCAGTTTTGTGCTTGATTTATTTATTTATTTCTTCTAATTTGAGGTATATATTCCTAAGATCAGGAGTGATAATACAATGTGCATGCTCACATGAGGTAAACCATGAGGGTCCTACCGTATTTATCACCCATTGGCTCAAAAAAATTCAAGCAATTAATATGTTATGGAGTCTTTCATTTTTTAAGGCGATGAGTGATAAACAAGGCAGGGTGCTCCAGAGTTGCTCAATTCAATGAGAGTGAAACTCATTACACAAGGGACAGAATGACAGACAGAACATGGCAAGTGAAACCACTGAGACTGGAAGAGTTGCTAAATATGAATTGACAATTTTAATATAAAAAACCAATGATGACCAGTATCATTGATACTTAGGCAGTTGAACTGAGCTACTGAAAATCAGAAATCTTCTTGTTGTGCTCAGGGTCCAAGAATGTGAAACTTTGTAGTTCCGCAAACAAATTTGTGAACCCAAATTTCCAATGTGGTAAATATCTTATCTAGAAAATCTGCATCTTCCATTTTATTCGGTTCTGTCATTTAAACATTCGATGGGTTTGGAGAGATAAGTTGACGATACTCACAAAAGAAATAGAATTTCTACTCACATTGATGAGGCTAACATTTATAAACCAAGAAACTTCAAGAATAGAAAATTGATTTAAAATATCACTCTGGATTTCTTTATTCAATTAAGTTCTTCTCATCTTCTGTGTTTGTATGAATCACTACCTAGTCGACTAGAGTAGCCTACATGAATTCAGTGTAAGAACATCTAAATCCGCTGTCAACACCTAGTAAATTGCAATGGCCTTCGTGAATTCAATGTAGGGATAGTGAGAAACCTAAACCACTGATACTATCTGGTTGCTAGAAGATTGGAGCAGAAAAAAAGGAATGTGTGTGTATGAGAGAGAGAGAAAGAGAGCCCAATAAGGATAAGGGAGTTACCGAGGCGAGGCGAAGGGCAGTTCAGGCATTGCTTGGACACGGACTCTATGAAGAGAGCGCTTGAACCGCCATTCATCAGCATTGGAGTCTGAAGTACAATAACCGATTTGAGTCAATCGATGTACATCAGCACTGCCTCTGCACCTTCCTCTCTTTTTCCGTAAATCCAACGTGCGGTGAAGTAGAGGAGCAGAAGCGTCAAATCTTCTGAACTTGAGATTAACTGGAGCAGCAAAGCCTCTTGAACTTGCTGCCATTATTTACAAAAGTGACATTGAGCGGATAAAGAAAAAAGAATGACGAAACCCTAGTAATTATGTCCTCTGGGATTGAGAGTTTCCCTGCAATTCTGGCGAAATGGGAAGCTCAAACAACCAGTTCTTCAATCTTCTCTTTCTTCATCTTATGCATACCGGGCATTATTATTTATTAATGACTTAATGTTTTAGAAGAGAAAGAAAGAATGATAAAGAAAACTTCAAACGTGTTAGTGAGGAGGAGCAGCGAGTGAAACCGTTGGGATGGATGGTAGTGGAGGTCCGGTTAAACGCTTAAAATTCGGTCACTTCGATCCAAACTGACGGCGAAGGATCCATTAATCTTTTGGGATGTACTCGGAGATTAGCGAAAAGAGACCACAGTCAATCAATTAAGAATCCTCCAATCAATGCCATGAAGATCAGCCATACACGTGAGCACGGCAGTGGACAGGGTGGTTTAGGCTGGACGTGGTAGGGCAACGTGGCAAAAATTGAACCGTCAGTTGAGTGGTATGTGTTTGAGCGAACTGGTACTCTCTGAAGTCCTGAACCTTGTTTTGCCACAAACCCCGCCTTGCTATTTGTCCCTGCCATCAGTTAACTTCGTAAGATTTCCAAAAACGATATAACTTTGTTTTGTGTTTTTCTTTTTTTATCTCTTCGGGGCTTTGAAAGCAAATTAATAATCTAAAGAGATATTGTGCTTTAGCAAGCCTATTTTTTAGTTTGAATTAGCTAGGGACTTATTCCTTTTTTTTATAAAGTTTTTTATTTAGGTAAATGTATTTAGTGAGACAAATATTTCATGAGAAACTCTTATTTGGGTAAATGTATTTAATTATTTGTTGGTATTTTTTTTGTTTTTCATGTAAAGTTAAATAATAACCGTTTTATTTACAAAATGCCATTATAAAAAATTTAAACAAATTTTTTATAATACTCTTATGCTTTAGCTAGTTAGATGAATTATATCCTAACTATATTCTAACTGTTTATATATTATTTTAAAGTATTCCTAAGTTTTCTGGTAATTGACTAACTCTACCCTATGGTTAACATCCTTTAATGTTCTATCAAAATCTATACGCATTTGACACCATATGATGTATGAAATTTTTTTAAAAGCCAATATTACCCTCCGTCCCTCTTCTATAAATCAGATAAAAATCACTACCGGTGAATAGGAGAGACGATTTGGTTGATATTTGTAAGAAAAAAAAAATGAACAGGAATGGATGCTTCAATATGCGTTGAATGAAATTGAGAGATTTTGGGGAACCCAAGTGGTTGGACAATAGATACCCTCCAATCGAGGTCCAGGACATACGCTACTACTTGAATCCAAAAACGTCAAGATTTACACTCAAATCATGTTGCACTGCCATGATTTTGCATCAATACAAATTTATTTGCATTACAACCAAACACAACTATAGGATTTTTTATGACCAGATTAGATACAAGTGTCTAGAAATCCAATCCTTTACAGCCTACATGACCTTACAATAAAAGGAAATCTATACTACTTTAAAAAGTACGAATGGCCCCAAGAATATTTCTGGAATTTTCTAAGGACAATATTTACCCCTTTATATTTAAATTTAATGATAAAAAATGAGGGCAAATAGGGCAATTGGTTCTTGATATTAAATGAGTTGAAAAGAGGTAATTTAAAGATATTCAATGCATTCAATCCTCTCTCATTAAATCCAACATTTAAGTTATTAACTTGCATTCATGTTCATTAAATCATATATTTAAGTCATTTTTATTTATTCTCATCATTAAGTTCTATTAATTAAATTCATACTAAATAAATTAATAATTCCAATAACATAAAAGCTTATACCTTTAAAATCTACCTAGCAAAAATAGTGTTTTCATCTAAGTGGTGGTAAGAAATGAAATCATTTTTGGTCAAATGGGTTAATCCATGCTACAATGATTAAATAAAAAAATATATAAATTAAAAAAACTGAGAACATTTTTAACATACATATTAAACAATAATAAGTATGTTAAATAAGAAATGTTCTTATTAACGATGAAAATGGAATGTAAATTTAAAACTAATTGAAAATAAAAATATTTTTCTATTCTCTCTCTCATTAAATCCTATATTTAAAATATATTTTTTCTCATCATTAAATTATTGTAATTAAATCCATAATATTAATTTTAATAGTATATAAATAAATATTTCAAAAAGTAATTTGAAAACAAAACCATTTTCTTCCCTCCCGGTGGCGGGCAAGAAATTTGACCATTTTGGGTCAAATGTATTAATAAATAGTGTCATAATTAAATAATAAAAAGTAAAATAAATAACTATAAAATATAAGAAGTATTTTTATTAATGATGAAAATGGAAAGCCAAATAATAAATTTTTTAATAATAGAAAATACAAAGAATCACAAAAAAAGATAAAATAAAATTTTGGGTACATATCTAATGTTATATATTTATAAAAAATAAAATATTGGGTACATTTTAATATTGTACAATCATTATATTGAACAAAAATAAGTTTTATACATAAGAAATAATTTTATCAATGATGGAAATGTAATACAAAATTTAAGGTCGACCTAGAAATCAAACAATTTTTATTTTTAGATGGTGGGTTAGTGGTTTGAGTAATATGATACTATAGACAAACAAAATTTTAAGTGATAAATAAGAAAATATTTTATATAATGTAAATGAAATATGTAATTTAAAGGAAAAATTATAGTCAAAGCCGGTTGTACATTTAAAATTATGTTGTAGGTTGGTCCAGAAACTAACCAAACTTTGAAAACCGACTCTAAATTTCAAATTATAAAAATCCTCACCATGTCATTAGAGGCTTATGTGGTTGTTGCCAACATGGGACTCTTATTCCATGTTGGACACAACAGAAAACCTATATTGAAAATAGGTTTTCAGTTTCTCTCCCACTCTCTCTATCTCCCTCCCTTCTCTCTTGCTCTCACAGTTTTCTCTTGACCTCCCGCTCTCTCTGCTTCGGTCTGTAGCCAATCTTAGACACTTATATGCATTCAAACCTCTCTCTCTCTCTCTCTCTCTATTATTCTCCCTCAATTTTTTTTCATTCTTCTCCTTCACTCTTCCTCCCGGTCAAAATCTCCTTCTCCCTCAATCTTTATCGTTCTCCAATTGGTGTAACTTTCACAACTAAGAGTTTCTTGTGAATTGTATCAAATTGGTGTAATAATTTTTTTAACCACACCAAGTTGGTCTCATGATTTTTTATACGATCTGATTAATACCATATAAGTGTTTAAGAAAATAAAAAAAAAACGAGAGTGAGAAACTGAGGGAAAATAATAGAAATTAAGGGAGAAGGAGAGATCAATCGAGAAAGAGAATGAGAGAGATTGAGGGAGAACAATATGTAGAGAGAGAGAGTGAGAGTGAGAGAAATTAATATGTAGAAATTCACATAGGGGATGTTTGGAACCATGGCCGTTTTTCAAAAAAACGGTGCCACGTCAGATCCACATGGGTGTAAATTGATATAGAGAACGTAAATATAGAAACCAAATCCATTTTTATTTATTTCCAAATCACATAAGGGATGCTTGGAACCATGGTCGTTTTTAAAAAAAAGCGGTGCCACGTCAGATCCACATAGGCGTTTCAACAAATGCCCATGTATCTCATTGTTTGGTTCAATTCAACTGATTATTAAAAAATCGGGCATGCCTCGAAAATCAAGACCCCACCAATGCATGAAACGCCAAATTTGGTGTTTCGTGCATCAGTGGACCGTTTCCCCCTACGGTTGACTGATGTGTATCCTATGTGGTGCTTACCTATCGACACATACATGAAAAACGGTGATGAAAATCACCTTACCAAACAACATAGTGTTGCTCACTACCTACGTGGCAGAAGTGTTTTTATGTGAAAAATGGATCTTAGAAGCATGGGCACTTTTTCTTGAAAATCGGTCACAAAAAGTGCCTACGCTTCCAGAGATTGAGAGAGAGAGAGAGAGACTAAAACCCCCTTTTTTTTTTTTTTTTTCCAATCACCCAACATTAAAGGGCAATTCCAGTATAAGATTTTTTATTATATCCAATATGGATTAATAGTCCTATGTTGGCAATAGCCACATAACTCTCCGATGACATGGCAAAGGCTTTTATAACTTGAAATGTAGAGCTGTTTGTTAGAGCTTTGTTGGTTTATGGACCAACTTGTAATCGAATTTTAAATGTATAGTTGGCTTCGACTATAACTTCACCTAATTTTAAACTAATCCAAAAGCAATGCTATTTTTATAATTCTTATCTAGATGGTGGATCAATGGTCCACCTTTTCAAAAAAAAAAATGCATGATGTCATAATTGAATAATAAATATTTAAGTTTATTTTTAATCATATTGTTACTTTTTTTTTTAATTTTTAAATTTTATTTTAACTATGATATATCTAAAATTGAAGTAATTAATATGAAGAAAAATTTCTCACATGCAACGCATATGCTTAATTACTAGTAGATAAAAGTTCATATTCCAAAGAATCACACGTAGAGATGTTGATAACACACATAAAGTTAATGGTATTTCATAACTAATTGATTGAGCAGCAGCTTATAGACCACCTGAAAAGGAATATTTATTATTCGATCCATATCTTGACATAAGAAATCCAATAGGAGCAATACTTGAAATGGCGATCCATAAAAGAACACCTATACTAAGATCGGCTATAACAAGACGATAACCAAAAGGAATTTCTGAATAACTAAGTAGAATTGATATGACCGCTATAGATGGTACAATAATGAATAAACGAGTATCTTCTTCTAGATGGGAGAAGACACTCTTTGAATTGGGTGGGAAAGTCACACTCGTTGGGGAGTTGTAGGGATGCACATGGAATGGATTCAAATTGGGTATATATTCGAGTCTGATCTATACCACAAAGAGTAGGTCCTATTGCATTTTACAAACATCAATTAGTAGAATCCATTAAAGATGTTGGGTATCTGAAAAATCAGAAATTATACATGCTTTTTTATAGAAAATAAATAACGAAAAAGTAACATAGTGTTCCGAATTCAATCATAAATTCATAATATCCAATCCGATCGAAAAAAAGCCGACAAGGATATCCGAATCCGTTAATACAGGATCGGGGTTCGGACCAGAACGGATCATGATCTGGTTCGATTACACCCTACTCGGTGCAAGGTCGATATGGTATGAGTTGGACAAAAGGCTGATCCATACAGTGGTAGGACGTGGCAGTTTTGAGATCGACTGCTCCTCACCCTCCTTCCCTGGATGATGGATAGATAGAAATTAGAAAGTAGAACAGAACTATATTTTTTAACAGAAAACGAAACATAGAAAGAGAGAGAGATGATGGCGTCAAGATACAGCGGTTTTTCCACCCAGGTGGCGATCCCTCACCATCTCAGTTCTCACAGCAAATATTCTACCCGCAGTGTGTCACTGTCGTGGAGGCACCATTTAGCACAAGAAGATATCGCCTGTGTAGTCTCGTCCGCGCCGGTGCCGTTCACCTGTTCGCCTTTCCAAGGCAAGTTATTCTCCTTCGAGTTTCGATTATCATTCTATAATTGTGTTGGTCCTGGCTATCCGGTGGTCTGGATATGGTCTTAACCTTATTGAACGGAGTGGCAGCCTTCACACTTGAACCCGTATTACGCTTGTCATACCGAGATTCAATTACGCAATTGCACCAAACGAAGGAGAGGACAATAACAACCACAAAAGAAGGGGGACCAATTGGTTATCCAGGGAATCAACAAAATAGCAAAACAAACCACAAAGTCAAACTATTATGGTTTCGCACTGGAGGGTTTATAGAAAAATCGAACATTATGCAAGACTTTTCCCTATTCTATGCCAAAATTCAGGGCAATAATGAACCTGAACGCTACTAGGGCTGCGTTTAGATGCACGTAAAAAGAAGGAAACTAAATGATTTCCTGGGAAAATGATATTCAATAGTAAAACAAATCCTATTACTAATTTACCTGGTGCCTTGTAAGTTGGGAAGCAAATCTGAGTAGTTGAAAATCAGAAATATGAGTGCTGCAAGATATGGATCAAGCAAACCACCATTTTACGGAGAATGACCTACGAAAATTAGGTCATTTTCCTATAACTACTATTCACGTATCTTTGTGCTATAATTGAACATATATTACACAAAATGTGGATATGATTAATGGATTTCATTTTTTTTTTAAATTCCAATGGTACTTGAGGTTTATAAGAGAAATGAGAAGAAGAAATCTCTCTTGAATACAAAAGTATGATAAAAAAGAACAAAGAATTAACATGATACCAAAAAAGGAAAAATAATTGAGATTTGGAGATTTAAACTTTAAAGTATTAGATGATACAACATTTTCCCTTTCAAGAGCCAATGCTACATAAGCCAATATACGCACACATTTTTTTTTTGTTTTATTGTATTTCCTTGGGGTGAGGATTTATTACTTTATGATCATGGTGTTGCATCAAACTATTTATGTATAACTTGGATATCTAGAGTGTCAAACATGTGTGACAATTTGTCTCATTTGTTATAGATTATGTGATCTCCTACTCTAAAATCTAAATGATTATTTTACAATAAAAAGGTTGTTTTAGTCATGCTACCCAGAGAAAAGAAGAAAATGGTACCTCTCAAAAAATTGCAACTGATCTATTTCTTTATCAATAAAAGAATGCTATTAGTATGGGGGTCTGAAAAGAAAAACCAACTTTGCATTTAACTATAGACAAACTTTTTTTTTGTTTTTTTGATAGGAAATGATAACTTTCATTAGATAATTGAAAAGATTACAGGCTTAACACCCACAAAATGGATGGAAAAAGAAAATCAAAAACTTACAAACAGGCCCAAAACAAAGCCTTCCTAGTAACTCCTTGCTTAGCT
Organism: Nelumbo lutea; assembly: GCF_056320005.1. Lineage (NCBI taxonomy): Eukaryota > Viridiplantae > Streptophyta > Magnoliopsida > Proteales > Nelumbonaceae > Nelumbo > Nelumbo lutea. The sequence continues at coordinate 2,475,130 of NC_142688.1, forward strand.
AAAGTGCCAGCCATTCCATTTGCTGACCTTCTTACCCAATTAAACTGCACCCCAATCTCCCTTGCTAAGCTAATAATCTCTTTTAGAGGCTGTCTAAGAGATCACACTCCCAGGTGTCCAGTTTGCATCCACCCTATTACCAGCTTGGAGTCTCTTTCCACTTCTAATTGCTGCATGCCCCATTGTTTCGCCAGTTTCAAACCTCAAAGTAAGGCCATTACTTCTGCCCTTAATGAATCTCCCACCCCAGTTGGGCCTGAGTGACAATCGAGTTAAACTTCCCTTGCCCTCCTTATTCTTCCCAACATATTTAATCATAGAAAATTCAATAGTTACTCTTTTAATCCTAATGTACTGTCCTACTGATGCAAACTTCACACTCTTGGAAGCTCTCATCTCTATGGGTTGGACATCAAGACTCTATGGGGAACATGCCCCTAGGTAACATTGGGTCCAAATCACAATTATTGGTGATACATTTGCAAATAATATTGTGAACAAAGTAAAATGCTAAAACTAAAAGATCATTACCTAATGTCGGTCTCAGCTATCTAGGGTCTTGGGAGGGGTGGACTGGATATGACCTAACCTTTGGCATTTATTCAAGGTGGATCCTCTCAGATTGAAGCTGCATTCTCATGCTTGTCAGCCCAAGGTTTTACCATTGCATAAAGCAATCATCCATTGAACAAAGTAAATTGCTGAAAAAGTTAAAATGTTACTGAAATTTGTTGACAACCAAATTCTACTTTGCTTTCCCATCCTTATCCTTCCCAAAACATTCTATCATTGACAACCCAATATTAATATCAGATGCCCTTTCATCATAAGCATTGAACTATCAATACAAACTTTATATTCCTAGAAGCTCAAGGTACATAATATGACTAGATATTGGTGCTTTGTGGGGAATATGCCTCTAGGTCAGGGCCAAAACCACAGTACTTGATGATATCTTGCAAATCTTCGAATCTTAAAAGCTTAAGGTGAAAATTAAATATATTTGCAATTCTTCTCTATTTGTTTGTGATGATTGGGTGCATACAATTCTTCTCTATTTGTTTGTTTTCCAACCTTTTTGGGTATTGCTTTCTAACTATTATGCATATGTAACAGACACTTAAACATTTCATGTTTTACTTCATTGAACATATAAAAAATGCTGCTTTAACATGTTTTGCTTTGACTTGCTATCATTTTTTGCTAAACTCTCCATATTATAGTAAGACCGAGATGGTTAAAAAGTCCTAGTTTTCATTTATTATTTTCTTAAGTATTGTTTAAAATGCTTACCTTCTTCATTTGGAACCTCCAGCTTGGTGGTTCACTGGCATTTGATTCATCACCTGATATTTTTTTACCATATAAGAAGGTTTTCACACATCCTTATTTCTCAGGCAGATCTTACTTACCATTAACAATAACATGTACTACTCCCACAGCAACGGCAGCCAATCTGGCTCCAGGTACCCCTGTTAGGCCGACAAGTATATTAGTTGTTGGGGCCACTGGAACTCTTGGGAGACAAGTGGTGAGGAGGGCTCTGGATGAAGGCTATGATGTAAGATGCCTTGTAAGGCCTCGGCCAGCACCTGCTGACTTTCTTCGTGATTGGGGTGCAACGGTTGTCAATGTAAGTTTTAAACCCAGATGCTACTATTTTATTCAAAAGGAACATTATGATCATTTGTATTTATGACTTTATAGTTATCTGTAACATAACTTTTGTAAATAAGTTATTATCATCTCCTATTTCTTATCCCACCTTAACTGTGTTCTTATTAGGGTGGATCTTAGGAATGTTTACTGGCTTTATATGTTTCCCTTTTATTGAATTGAATTAGCCTTTGTAAGCCAATGACTATCTAGGTTACACTTGTGTCAAGTTAAAACCTGCCAGACCTTATACTTCTGGACCTGGCTGACAATCATGCCAGGTTGGAATTGGATATCCTCAATTTTTTTTTTGTTCATTTTCCTGGACCCAATGCATATAGGGTTGATAATGATCCATTTGTTAGGATAATCATTTAAACTATATAAGACTGGATAAGGTAATACCTTCTCATTCATGCATCTGATTTCACAGAACCTTATTTCTTTGGTAGGTAACTGATAGACTTTTATTAATATTTAAAATTTAAGAGTACAGGATCAGACCAAACACCCTATGGAAGGTTAGCCTTAGATAATCCCACCAACAGGAAAAGAACAGAGAAAGAAACTTTGATCATAACAATTATATCACTTGACCCCAATACATGCTTTCCCTTGTGACCCCTTATTTGCCATCTCATTTTCAAATCTTGGTATCCATGTTACATTTGCTCCCGACTACAATTACATTGCAGAACCTTATCTATCACAACTACAAAACCAGAGTGGGTGGGTGATCCAAATTGTATTGGATGGAATGAGCTACGCGATGGGGATAGTCCTGCTCCAAACCCTCCAACCCCGATGAAATCTGGATTTGATCCCAGGTCTTTGCTACTCTCAGCAGGAGACTTTACCAGAAAGCTATCTGGAACCTTCATTAGAGCTATATTTCTCTCAGTGGACTGAGAACGACAACTGCCAACTCAGTGTCCAACTCAACAAGACATTCTCCTAACTATATGAGATCAGCTACACATATCTTCTTGTCATTCCATTTTATCAAGCGCTGCATTCTCTGTCAAATTGTGATCCACCCTTAGACCGTTTCTCAATGTTTCAACCTATGTTCTTTTTTTGCCTTTCCCCAGCTCTTTAAAATTCCTGAAGTCAGACTAGATTGTTTCTTTTTACTGGTGTAGTAGGGTGGTCTTCTATGCACATGCTAAAACAACATTAGGCTACTTTCTATACTTAATTACCTGCTATGCAGTTGATGCTTTTTCATGATAACATGTAGTGTGATTCCAGAAATTCTTGAATTTGTATAGCAATTTGATCTGTATTATTTGTTTATTATCAATAAAATATCACCGGTTAATGATTAAAAGAATTGGGTAGCAATTGGAATGTCTTTATGATACCTATTTTTTTCTACTTTAGAGGTTTGTTTCGTGCTCATAGTGTAATAAGGTTAGGCAATTATTCTGTAAAAGTTTTTGGTCACTTGTAGATGGTGAGCATTGTCATCCCAGGTTGCTTTAAGAATGTCATCATATAAACCATTCTCTTCATTCTCTCTCTCTCTCTCTCTCTCTCTTCCCTTAATTTGGCCCAAAATTTGCAATTTCTTACTTCATTTGAGCAGACAGACTTGAGCAAACCAGAGACTATACCTGCAACACTGGTTGGTGTTTATACAGTAATTGATTGTGCTACAGGACGCCCAGAAGAGCCTATAAAAATGGTAAATACTATCTAGATTTTTTTTAGAGTTCCTTTTCCCACACAAGTATCCAAGTATGGAGAAGTACAACTGTGGGCCTTTCAACAACTAGTTTAAGAATAGTCATTTGATTGGGTCAACGTGTCTTTGCCGTCTCTTATTACTTTTATTAGTTTATAGTGATACTTAATACAATATTTTACATTACCTTTAAAAAACTCTATAAATATTTAATTTTTTATGGTAAATAAATGTGAATTTTGTTGTTATGGAACCACTAACCAGTACTTCATCTTCAAACTGTCCAATGAGAATTTGTAAAGTTGGTTATCATGCTAATCTCACAGAATGAAGGTCCTGGTCATAAATGCTTAAATGGAAGACATGGTGCACCTCCATTATAGTGCCGCAACTCCTCTTACGGTTGATCATATTTTTCCCTACCAAATGAAGGAAAGAATATTATCAATTCAGAATTCTCATTTTCAGTTCATAGAAGTGCTATTGCATATTATCTCTTTTCAACTTAAATAGTTTCAAATTAGGGTTTGACATTCCAAATCATCTGCTTCAATTGTTCACTATTGGTATTTTTATGATGCCACTATTTTGTAAGCACATCTTGCCAGATCTCTTTCTATAGCACCATTATCCCAGCTCACCAGTTGAATGCTTTGATAGTTCAATCAGCCCAGGTTTAACCAGCCCACTCATCAAAGTCAGTAATAGTCTCTTCCAAAAATGGTCTAATGAAATCCTACAAACCAGCATTACACTCTACATTCTGAACTAATCTTTCCTAGTTCAGCCCTACCTTAACACCATAAACCGTATTGGCATCCAATCACTAGTACATTTTCTGTAGGATTTTTAAGGACCAAACTTAATGTTCTGAATGAGCAAAATTCTGTTTTGCTTTCTCCTTGCCTACTTACATCATACCAGTTGTGCTACTAATTTATCATATATTTTAGTTAATTGTTTTTTAACCAAATTAGTAAATTTAATCTGCTAGAGTTCTAACATTTTATCCCTGAAATTTTAGCTTCTTTGATTGACGTATGGCATTGCAACCATGAGGTCCTATGTTTAAATTTCAACCTACTGACCAAAAGTCACAACACAAGCACATGCACACACCCATGCATGTATATATGTAACAAGCATCATAGTTTTTTGCAGTTTGGTTTAGTACCATAATATTGTAGGTTTTATATGAAATGTGCGGCTTGTGCTTTGGATTGTGTAGAGGCATGTCTAAGGCTTAGTTAACATTTTTCTCTTTAGTTATTATGACTTATAGAGTTTTGGCCTGTTCTAATCATCTTGTTCTATTTAGGTAGATTGGGAAGGTGAAGTTGCTTTAATACAATGTGCAAAAGCAATGGGAATTCAGAGGTATGTATTCTTTTCTATTCACAACTGTGACAAGCATCCCGAAGTTCCTCTAATGGAGATCAAATATTGCACTGAGAAATTCCTTCAGGACTCAGGTTTAACCTACATTATCATTCGGTTATGTGGTTTCATGCAGGTAATTTATGAGCACATACTAAGATTATGGATTTTTCTTCCATGATACCAAAAAGTTGCTAACCATTGTACAATTTTAATTTAAAAAAATAAAAATTAGGAAAAGCAAAAGAAAATTGTCAACTCAAAATTTCAGCTTTTAATTAGTTTTCTTCCTGTTTATGCTTTTATGCATAAAAAAGCTTATGAAGTTGCTTTCATTTATACTGGGATGGTTCTAGGATCCTTGTAGTTAAGTCTTGTCGATTGGTATGATTTACACACTGGGAAGGCCAAGAGATTATTCATTGGAATGTAGCACACCAAAGGGGCTAATGCTTGGTATGATGGTAAATTCTTGAGTTGACAAGCGCAAGTAATGCAGATTTTGAGTCTGAGAATGGCCACTTTGTGCAAAAAATGCTGGAGAATTGGAGATTGGTCCTGTATCCAGTTTACCCTTCCCAAGACCCTGGACAGCCAGGACCATCATTTGGTGATGACCTTTTTAACATAACATTAACCAAGGAGAGAAGCTATTTTTCAGTCTGTTTGTGTGTGGATTTAAAAGAAGATAAGAATAATGTAATTACCTATTGAGGATGCCCTACATTTGTGCGCCCTAAATTTCTAATGTTAAGAATTTTAGATTTTAAGGCAACAGATCCAGGGTTGAGTACAGAGAGACGAGTTCAAGGAAAAAGCTGTAGGAGAGCTTTTTCCCTATGGATGTTCTTTCAGTAGTACCTTTGTTTGGGATTGGCCAAGGAGAGAATAATGTAATAGACTGGTCTCCAAGATTTATTTATTTATTATCTTTCTTTGCGTGAGGTAAAGTAAGATTTCATTGATCTCAAAAGATCCCTGTATTGTGATTCATTCCTTTAAAAGACATGAATAGCCAACCATGAGTGAAGCCTTCCCAAAATTATCTGAAAAACTTTTAATGCTGAAGATGCCTTTTCCTTGAAAATCCTAGAATTCCTTTCCTGCCACAAACCCCCAAAAAACTGCTGGAATCATATGCTAAATAATTCTGCCCCTCTTGCTTAGACCATCCAGCCTCCATCCCTTTAAAAACACTGCCACTGAGTGTGGATGACATCCCTTAACAGTAAATATACTCAAAACCTTTACCTGAATAAGCTGAGTGAAAGCTGCAATGCAACAGTAAGCGGTACATGATTCAGCTGCCTCCCCAGACATCATACAATCAAATGATGACACTGTCATGTCCTTTCTTGCTAATTTATCTTTAGTGAGAATTCTATTCAGTTATGCTGTCCACACAAAGAAAACCACCTTTGTCCACATGGAGAATTCTTACCAAGTTATCTTTGGTGAGAATTCTATTCAGGTATGCTGTATTCGTAGGGACCTCCTCATGTTCTATTGATGCCAAATGCTCAGAAAACGACTTAACTGATTACTTGCCTGATTTCTCCCACATCCACACCCTGCTGTCTGATGAATGAAGATAGATTCACCTGACTGCTATATAGCCTCTGTAACATCTCCACCATTGAACCCACTTCCCAATCATTTAAGTTGGTCCGAAACTGGGGCACCCACACCATATTTTCATTCTGAAGCTGTAGGCAAGCTGCCAAACTTACCTGGTTACCTCCTTGTTCATAGCCAACTCAAACAACAGGTTTGGGAAATCTTCCATTAAAGATCTTTCCTCACACCAGACTATGGTCTGCAAGATTCTTTTAGAAAACTAGAGAACAAGTGGGTGAATTAGATTGGGAAAAATGGGGTTACTTTTGCTAGGTGCTTGCCATACTTGGACCTCAAAACAAGAGAACATAGATGCCGATCCAAAAGGTAAGAAATTGATGAAACCGGTAAGCATAGATGAGTGAGGAGTCAAATGGTGAGACATTAGTGAAACTGGTCCTTGTTTAGAAGGATCAAGGCACAACCATGGGTGTGAAACTGGTCCTTATTTAGAAGGATCAAGGCACAATCGTAGGTGTAGGCTGCTCCAGTGGTTTTCTTTTATAGATTATTTGTTTCTTCTCCTGCAAGAAAAAGGTTCTTATCTGAATTTCACTACCAAGCAAATTTGACGCTTCACAAGGTTACCTGTATGGTTAAGAACATAGAAGATTTCAAATGACTGATTCAAATAACCAATATACAACTACTAAGAAAATCCTTATGAAAAGGAAAAAGTACTAATCCTACTTTCCTAAACTAATATTTGCATGGAAGATCTTCTGTAGGATATGTGTGGGGCTAATAGTAGTTCTATGGACAAATAATAATAGAATATATGACCGTTGTGTGGTGGGCCTAGAAAAGCCCATGTAGCCAAAACCCATGACCCTTTAGAGTCTCACCTGGCTAAATAAGGGCTGTTTGCAGTCTTTTTACAAGCTGACTTTTTTTTTTGTTCCTGGTCCTGCATTATTACCTCTAGAGTGATGTATCAGAGCACCTAAATGAACTAGGAGCAAAGAAAAATGTGCTTTTCTAAAATTAAATAATCCAGTGGCATCAATACACACACATGTCTCTCCTGGCTTTTTGTTCTAGTCATACATTTTGTCTGGTGATTTTTGATGCATCATTGCCTGTGCAGGGTCTGATTGGGCAGTATGCAGTGCCTATACTAGAAGAGAAGTCTGTCTGGGGAACTGATGCCCCAACAAGAATTGCTTACATGGACACACAGGTTAAGATTTAATTGCAGTTAGGTTCCACTTTAGTTTCTTGATGGAAAATATGCTCAATTATAAATTACATGGTGCCTATCCCTTCGCTGTATAAATGAGTTTCCTTTTTTTTGGGATTTGCTCTAAATGAATTCCTTTCTTTTCTAGGATATAGCTTGATTAACATTCATAGCTTTACGAAATGAGAAAATCAACAAGAAGCTTCTCACGTTTGCTGGGCCTTGTGCATGGACAACCCAAGAGGTAATAAAGGATTTCTATCTTGTCAGGGCTCATTTTCATTATTTGCTTGAGCTTGAGAGCTTTTTTTTTTGTTGCCCAAAAAAGAAAAAAAGAAAAAAAAAGGCAGAGGTTAAGGTCTGTATCCAGTCTATCCCAAGATCCTGGACATCTGGGATCATCATTAGGTAATGGCCCTTTTAATTGCAGCTTGTCAGCAAATGGTCATTGCCTAGGTGAAAAAGAAGTGAAAATGTAAGCTTTATCCTTCAGTATTGTGGTTGATCTTTACTTTGGCAGGTGATAACATTGTGTGAGAGACTTGCAGGACAAGATGTGTAGAGAGACTGGGCCGAATGGGTCATAGTATCTTCTCTTGTAATATCTTTTATTTTATTGTTGGCTAATGGGCCTGTTATTTCTTTTTGTTTAATCTCTTTATGTTACTGCCTAGCTGGCCGCCCACTTAAGGGCATACTTGTCATTACTCTAACTTTAATTCTTAATGAAAAAGGATTAGAGGAGAAAGGGAAGATAATTCAATTCTTCTTCTTCTTCCTTCTCTTTTCGCCATCTTCTTCTCTTGTGTTGCTGCTCTTACTTCTCTTCTTCCTTTTTTCTTCTAGTCTTCAAATTTACACCTAATATTTGAGGACTGATTTACATCTTGGGAGAGAAGATACTAGGACCCATTCAGCCCAGTCTCTTTACAAGATGCAAATGTAACCACTGTCCCTGTCTCAATCTTGAAGTTCACTCGCCAACTGACTCGGTTCTTTCAGTGGACAAATGATGTTGCTGATAGATTGGCATTCTCAGAGGTGATAAGTGGTACTTTAACCCATCCATTTTATTTTTGGACTTCCTCCCCTGTTTACTAGAACTATCAATTCACCAGTCATCCATCTCAACATCCTCATCTTCGCTACAATTATTTCATTGGATTAATCATCATCCAAACCTCATCCCGACTATATGGGGTTGGCTACATGAATCCTGCTCAACAATTCCATTCTGTTCAGCACAACATCCATTGTTAAATTATGGGGCCCTTAAATCATTTCCCACTACAATCGTTTTGTTGAAGTATTGTTTCTAAATTGCCTCTTTAAAACATCCCTTTCAATCTGATTTTGGAGCAGTTCCTTGGTTGTGTAGGAGAAAAGGGGACTCATACTGTAAAACCCCAATCTCCGTGCATTAATAACGGGAGCTAAGGAAGTCTTGACCGGTGCCTGTCTAGATCTCTAGGACCAAATATTATACATTATTGAAGTAGTTGTCTACACTCTTCCAATTTAACAGAAATGTGTCCTTGATAGTCTAGAATAGTAAAACAGGATTCTTGTAGCCGACCTCAAATGGCCTGATAAGTTGAATGAGTTGTATTAAGATGTGTCTCCATACATGAATATTATGAAAATGTGCAAATTGAGGATAACAAAAGTGGTACATGAAGCAGGCAGGGAGTCTAGACTTGTAAACCACTGTCTGTTGCATCATGTATAGGATATTTGTCTTCTGTTGAAGTTAATATGTTTTTTTTTTTTTTTTTTTTTTGAGAAAAGATAACTGATTGTATTAAATAAAAAAAAGGAAGTACATGAGAGGATGTACAGACTACAGGAAAGGATCAACATCAGAAATTACATAGGCAGAAATCTTTCACTATATGGATTTTCCCTAAAGATGTCTGATTTTGCCAAACCATCAGCTGTTGAATTTAACTCTCTGGGAAACCAGGTTAGATTTACAACCAAGGTGTCCAAAATATCTCTGGCCTCAATCAGGTAGTGTGCTAGCCTCCAGGGACCTCCCTCCTTCTCCCTTAACCATTTTATAGTATTTGCAGAATCACCTTCAATGGTTAGAGCAGACCAGCCCTTATCTTTAGTTATTTGAAGACCTGTGAGTACAGCCAAGATTTCTGATTTTGTAGAATCAGCAACCCCAATTGGGCCAAAGTTTAGTCTAAGTTCTGACTCCACTTTTGCATAGAGAACATTAGATCTGTTTAAAGATCCAGATGAAGAAAAGAGGATTTCCCCCAAGTTTCTTTGCAAATCATTCAAAGAAAATCTTTTGAACTCCACAGAAACAGATGCCCACAGGTTGCCCAAGAATGAGATATGAAGAAAATCTTCAAAACATCTGGATCTGTTTTCAAACATATGATTGTTTCTTTCTTCTCAAACACATCACATTGGTAATCATGCGCCAGTAAATTTTCCCCCTACTACCAAGGCCAATACCACACTGCCATTGCCAAATGAAATCAATAATGTGTTCAGGAACAACCCAGCTGTACCCATCAAGATTGAGGAAATAGGGCCAAATCTTCCATTTTCCTGAAGAGGTGATCGGCAGATTCACCATCCCTCAAACAAAATGGGCAAGCATGGGGAGAGATAAACAGTCTCAGTCTGCCTTTGTTCTTCTTCTGAACCAAGTCACAAGTTTTGATTTTTTTTAGGCAAGCCTCCCACAAAGAAGGAGACTCGGGGGGGGGGGGGGAGGGGGGGATATGAGAACACCAGATCCTCTTGTATGGAAAGCTTGCATTAGAGATTCCCAGTACCAGGGTTCCGAAGGACTTAGTTGAGAACTCACCATTAGGTTGAAGCTTCCAAATATGTTGGTCTGGGGTTGCTAAGGAAATGTAGGCCTCACTTAGAGAAACTAAAAGATTTGTAGTCTCATCTATCTCTACATTTCTTAAAGGTCTTCTAAAATTTATTGAAGTTAATATTTGTTGAAACATTCTGAGGCAGATGATGTAGTGCTTTGACAATGTTTTTTGCTCACCTAAAATAAAGTTAAATGGACTGATGATTATGGTAACCTCATTTCTTTAGTTTGGTAATCATAATCCAATTTCCTCCATATAGTTTTCTCAAGTTGTACAAGTGATTAAAAACCAAGAAAGCAATGAAAATACAAAATAAGCAGCAAACCATCAATATTATTTGATAAGAGACAAATGTAATATAATTGAGATTAAAAAAGAGATGCTAAGTTAACACATTACTGAACCTTTCTAGTCTTTCTATTTGGTCATTGTCTTAGAAGGTGTTATATGTCATTATTTTTGTTCGGTTGTTATATATCCTTATTTTTTCCTTACCTATTCATCTATTTTGTTTTTCCAATTACTTGTCTTTTCCTTTTATAATTGTTTGTCATCATCTTTGAATCCAAGCAGCATTTTGTTTATGGAAAATAACATTCTATTTGTCTGGTGATATTTTCTTAGGTTCTCACAAGCGATACAGTTTTCTCAGTTCCCATGACAGAGACATCTAATCTTCTTGGGGTGGACCCAAAGGACATTGTGACTTTAGAGAAGTATTTGCAGGATTACTTCACAAACATATTGAAGAAATTGAAAAACCTCAAAGCCCAGTCAAAGCAGGCTGATTTCTACATCTGACAGAACCAACTTCTGTTTTTGTCTGTACATTGTGTAAGGACACGCTGGAAGTATGTAAGAGTTTAACCAAAAGGGGCCAAGAAAGTATTATATTTATCTAATTCTTCTTCCTTTTTCATTGTTCTTGTCATACGAAAAAAATGGGTAAAACGGATGAATTGACACCATCTTATGCCTTGTTATCCAAAGAGTATGAGAGAAAACACTACTTAAGCGTTTAAGCACACACCCAAGACGTGAAGGCAAGCACAGAGTAGGGTTATATATGGGCGGGGCTTGGTTTTGGCCCAGGTTTTTCAACATTTTGCGTGGGTCTGAATATCTGAACCTGAGGCAGATCTTCTCTTGGTCTGGCCTATCTCTGTCCCCACGTAGGGTGACAACTGGCCATTTCTGTTAATTTCCCCAATAAGGTGAGTCATTTATCTAGTTCTCTTGTTGTGATTGTTATTGTTGGTGATTTCTTTTTCTATTTTTATTTTTTTCTGCTTTCTTTCTGTCATTTTCTTTTTCTTTGCTTTATTTTTTTTAATATTTTTCTGGTAATGGGCTACACAATAAGGGTAGCCCTCCCCCAAACCCCTATACCTCCCAACCCGGGTTAAGGCGGGATTCGGTCCCAGGTCTCTGCTATAACCAGTTAGAGACTTTACTAGCAGGCTAGCTTGTCACGGGGATAATCGTTGGGGCCCCGTGCGACACTTGAAAGGGGCGAATAAGCCTATGCAACAAAGCAAACACACACAAAAAGGCAACAAGATGGAATACGAATTAGCAAAAGGCTATTTGTATTGCAATAATCAGTGGCAAGCACAAGCACATAGTACAATGTCGAGGGGATCTCGTGCTTAAACTTTACATGCTTGTGAGCTCACTCGACTACCTACCTCACCTCGAAGATTACGTTAAGCTTTTGGGGGAGTGACAATAAGAAACATAAAAAAAGTGGGAAATCATACTACAATATTACAATAATGCCATTGGCAATCCCCCCATACAAAAGTACATGCATAGCCCACCCATGACACACTTGGACATTGGAGTGGCGGCTGTAGGCACGTTGGTTGGCACTTGATGACGCAGCGAAGAGAACACTTGTTACAGTCTCCACCACTCAATTCGGTCTTCGTCCTCGAAGACTAGCTTTTGCTTGAGGCTTGAACTTGTTGGTGAAGGAAGGTTCTTTGACTGTTGCACGAACAGGGTTTCTTCCAAGGCCCAGAAAGGAGGTTGGGTAGATGGCTAGTGGATGCTTCGGATGGTGGGAAAACCTATGGCTAATCCCTAAGTTAAGGTCCTGCCTGGCTGTTTCGAGGAGGGATTTTCGATGGTTCCCGATGGTGGTAGGAAAATTGGTGGCCAAGGCTGGGTCAAAATGGTATTTTGGATTATTAGGGTGTTGGTTCCCATAAATTTGTCCCCAAGGGTGACTCACAGGGCTACTACGAGATTTAGTTTGAGGGATGATGTGAATGTGGTCCCTAAATGGTTTGGGTGGCACTCGCTCTCCCTGCTGGTTGTGGTAGTAGATGTGGGCAAAGTTTGACACGGCCTTGGGTCTTCTATTGGGCCCACCAATTGTGGGTGTATGCAGCTTCTTCTGCAAAGGTGGCTTCCGTTGCTGTTGTTGTGGCGGCATTGGTGCTGGCGCTGACTTCTTCCTGGAGTTGCTATGATCACTTCTGGTTGCACTAGTGGTGGTTGTAGATCTCTCTGCCATCAATGGTTGAGGGTGGTGTTGGAGTTGCAAGGCTGAGACTTGCTTCTTCTTGGTGCTGGCGATGGCGATCATGTTGACTATGCAAGGTGACTGCTCGTCTAAGATCATCAGGGTGTTGAGGTGAGGTGCCGGTGCCGCTTTTGCCTGTATCATGAAGTCCATTCCAAGGACAATATCAAAATCATCTATGTGGACGACGGAAAGGTCAATCTCTCCATCCCAGGTGCCGAGTTGTAGTCTTACTTGGCGGGCCATGCCTTCAGTAGGTTTGGCACCTGTGTTAACTACTTTGAGCCAGCCAGGATCTTTGGAAATGACCAAGTTAAGTCTCTTGGCCTCTGCAATGGATATGAAGTTGTGAGTGGCCCCTATGTCAACTAGGGCCCTGGTTGGCCTCCCTAATCTTGATGTGGGAGGGAGTATGTGTAAAGGAAGTGCTGGCTAGATTAGCAACGTCCCTCTTCAGGATTGCACATTCTGCTTTGAGCTCCTCTAATTGAGCTTGGGTGTCGGAGGAGGTACATGCGACGGACTTCATTGAGGCCCACTCCGCTCTCATTTCATCTAGTTGGGCTTGAACGATCATTGATGTGGAGGTGTTTCTTCTCCACGTTGCCCACTCGTTCTTCATCTCATCGAGCTGGGCTTGAAAACTATCAAGCCTGTCTTGGACCTGCAAGTTGGAGGAGCTTGCTTCTTGTTGGCGTGTAGTGCTGCAAATTTGCTTGAGCGTGCCATTGATTATGTCTCGGACCTCGTCCATGACTCCACTCAAGCGACCTTCAATCTCGACTAGTGTGTTGTCCATGGCTTCCATGTTTTGATGCAGCTCATCTATCGAGTCTCGCATCTCACCTACGGTGGCTTCGCAATGTAGCATGCGCAACTCAACGACTGCATGCTTGTTGGAAGATTTCTCACGTTTGATGGGCTTCGATTCCTTGTCCTTTCCGATGTCATCGGCGGGCGCATCATCGGCCTCATGGGCTGTGTGGAGTCCATGCTCGATCTCCTCCACGATGTCCCTGTTGTACTTCATGCTGTCACTCACGTCGCGGGTCAAATGGCTTAAAAGGAGCTCCTGCTCTGATACCAACTATCGCGGGGATAATCGTTGGGGCTTCGTGCGGCACTCGAAAGGGGCGAGTAAGCCTACGCAACAAAGCAAACACATACAAAAAGACAACAAGATGGAACACGAATTAGCAAAAGGCTATTTGTATTGCAATAATCAGTGGCAAGCACAAGCACACAGTACAGTGTCGAGGGGATCTCGTGCTTAACCTTTACATGCTTATGAGTTCACTCGACTATCTACCTCCCCTCGAAGAGTACGTTAAGCTTTTGGGGGAGTGACAATAAGAAACATAAAAAAGGTAGAAAATCATACTACAGTATTACAATAATGCCATTGACAATCACACGTTAGTTGACACTTGATGGCGCGGCGAAGAGAACACTTGTTACAAGCTAGCACCTTCGTTCTTTTTCTTTGCCTTGTGTATGTGTAGTTGCTTGATCAATTCCGGTCAGAATGACCTTCATATGATTCAATTGAATTTAAATAAACAGTTTCACTACATTAAACACAATAGCATTAAAAATAGTTTGCCAAGTAAATACGGTGCAGGCTGTAGCTAACCAAAGGAGCAGAAGAATAAAACAGTAATTAGGAGTGACCTTTCTTTTCTTTGGTTTATTTCAAGTTTCAACAGTAGCATTTCTCGTTCTATGTTGTCAAGCTGTAACAGTAGTTCAAGCTCAAACCTGTGTTTTGTTGTTTACTTTTAATCCTAGAGAAGTGAATTAAGTGGCAAATTTGGTGCCTAACTGCCTATATGCACTATTTTCAAGCGGCACAAAAGTTTTCAGTTGTAAGACTAAGAGAGCACCAAACCACAGTCTGTTGTTATTGAGTACCTGACTTAATAATTAATGTCTCCAAACTTCATATTCTGTACTCTATATGGTTGAGGAATTTATTATAAATATTATTAACTGGCTGGTTTTATCAATAGGACCAAAGCATTCTAATGTGAGTGGTAAAAAGTTATCGCGAGCTGTGTGTATATTTGCTTGGTAGTCAGCGAATGTTCCATTTTGCAACGAACTCATTGATGTTGGGGCCACTTAGACTTGGTGGCATTTTATTTCAGTCAAGGTTAAAGTAAGGTTTAAACTGTTTACACATATCGGTTCGTATTTGTCCGATACCTATCAGTTTTTAACCCACAAAGTTGCTAAATACTGGGAATGAGGACATGTGGCCACTTTTGAAAGGCGATGCTCTTCCTAGATATGTCCTGGCTCAATTCTTAGAGACTTGAAAAAGAAATTTAATGCAAGTGTGTCACCCCTTTGAAATGCATTGCGTGTTGAACGCATTGATACTTCAAACCTCGGTTTAAATTTTGATACATGTGGGTCGATGCACTAGCAGTGACATTGGTAGGATGGATTAAGAAGAAAAAAAAACCCCTCTTTCATTCCCACATATATCCACCATATTGGCTGGTTATAGGCCCAGTCATTGCCTATATCACTCCTATTTTCTTAGGACTTTTTAAATTCATATTTTTGTATCTAATTGACTCATTCTCTCTCATTTAATCATGCATTAATTTGATAATTTCTATTTTCTCTTATTAGCTCTTAAATTAACTCTTAAATCAATTCTTGTTCTCTTTCATTAACTTTTATATTTAAGTATTTGATACAAGTTCAAATTTGTTTCATTAATTAATTCCTCTCTCTCTCTCTCTCTCTCTTCTTCTTCTTCTTCTTAAAGACTCGCACCATTAGTCCTTTCTCCTCTCAATTAGGGGTGTACCTGAGTTGAGTCGAGTCAATACACCACTACTTGGGTTCAATTCGGCTCTAAATTCATTACTCGAAACTTGATTCAAACACGATTGGTTTTTGTTTATCCTACTCGAATTGACTTGATGAGATACTCAAGTACTGACTTGATTGCCATTAAGCCAAAATCAGCTCGAATACTTGTATAATATAGTTTTGGTTAACAATAAAAGATACTATCTCTTGTTAATTATCATTTGTCACCATTGCAAAATTATATAATCTTAATAAAACATATATAAAAAATTAACATTTTGTTAAATACTTGATTAGGATCAGTACTTGCTCGATCCAAGTAGCAAGTATTATAAAACTCTACTTAAGTTACTTGAACTTGGGCTTGAGCTAAATTATCTAGGAGTTGAATTCAAGCATTTAGTGAGTCAAGCTTGAATAGTTCACAAGTAGTTTGACTCATTCACACCCCTACTTAGGTATTAAAGTTGAGAAACAATAAATCTATCATATGCCATGCTTCAGTTGTTTATTATAATTATACCAGTTTTAAATTCTAATTTATACTTTATCAAAGTCTTAAGAAAAATTTGATTTAAAATTTATATATTTATAAATATTAGCAATAATTATCTTGGTTTTCTAAGAATTAAGACATACTTACATATCTTTGTTATTGTATAATTTTTTTAGCATTTTCCAATCGTTTTCTTGGTAGTCCATACTTAACGTAAACTATTATAAACTATTAAGTACGTGTTTCTCACTGATGTGTTTCACGATCAATTTGTTTCATCAACTTCGCACATTATAAAAAAATGAAAATGCCATTTAATTATATTTGATAAACCATTTTTAAGAAAAAATGTTGATGCAATGATTATGCAATGGATTTTGTATGTGTTTGGTATAACTTCTGTTTATTCACTAAATGCTTGTCTTTAATTTATTTGCAAAATTGAGAAAAATAATAATAAAATCATTTATTGATAATTAGGCACCACATCAGCAAAATAGTAAATAAATACCTACCCATTGGGGGAAGCGTTAAAAGAAACTTCCCTCAACAATAGACGCACACATTGAGACCTGCTTTTGCAAGTCTCTATGTGTACGGATCATTATGATGGACTAAATGCTGAAATAACGCCTATATAAAAGCATTTATTGAATAAACACCCACGTTCCAAACACCACTTTACACCACTTTTGTGAGGGGGTTTTTGAATTGTTAATGTCAAAATGACATTTATTAAATCACCAATGTAATGTGGCACATTGAAATCATGGTTCAAGGTATTGATGCATATTATTCCATATTGCACAATATCTATTGAATGAAGTGTTGTGAATTGTCAAATTGAAAAAAAAAAAGAGTATCGATTGTTGAAAACTCTGGAAACGCCATTTCTGCATATACAGAGTCTCAATAAGACAATACTCTGAACCATGGTTTTTTTGGTAGAAAAGCGAAATTCTATTAATAATCATTTTTGAGATACATTATGGGAATTAATAGTGGCGGTCAACCAATCAGGGGCTGATCCCAACCAACAACTTTTTTCACACAAGGAACAGGCAAGATAGTGGGCCACCATGTTTGAGTTACGAGAAACATGCAAAAAAATAACCGACTCCAGGCTACGTATCTGTGCCAAGATGTTCATAAAGACGAGACGGGACTTCTCCTCACAAATGGGCGCCTAAGATGCACATCCACGGGAAACATCTTCGATGAACGGGAGATGTTACTAATGCATGACAGATGTGCCTGTGAGGCGCTAATGAAGCAGATCCAGTCTCCATAAAGACAGGCCAAAACTCGGCTGGTGGTTGAATACAGGCCAAGTTTAAACATTTAACAAATAACTCACAGTCAGCGTAATCACCACTGAGGTTTGTCCCAACAAAATAGCTCCTCAAGCCTGAAAGAATCGCCTAAGCTTCAGCAAAACAAAGAGTCCGTGGTACCTCCGAAGACGAGGACGCAGACAAAAAGTTGTCTTCAAGATCGAAGGCAACAACACCCACTCTTGCATAACTGTTGGCAGAGTAGGCACCATCCACCCAAATAGAAGCAAAACGTGCGTGGGAAGCGCTGGGATGATGATCATTCTCTCTACTTCTTGCCAAGGTCAAGGGGCTGAACTGGTCCGTCTCTGGAATACTTAGAGTCTGCGCCACCAACCTGTTCACCCTATTAATGGATGAGAAAGAGTTAGAGTTTTTGCCTGTGGGAACAAATGTGTTTCTATCATTCCATAAACTGCCAAGCTGTAACAGATAAAAAAAAAAAAAAACAGAAGCAGTTATTTTTTATCCTCTTTGGAAATAGTACTATCATTCACCCAAAGCATAAGCAAATCTCGAATTGAAACATTACTGTTCTCATGGAACTTCAAACCCAGTTGAGAACCTAGCCAGACAGGAGCTACAGATTCACAGTGAAGGGTCGCATGGTCCACCATTTCAGGGTGTAGAGAGTAGACAGGGCATAATGGGTCTGGAATCACTTTCTTCTTCTGGAGGGTTGACAGGAAGGCTGTTAACTAAGACTCTCCACATAAACAATTTGACTATGGGGATTGCATCACTGTTCCAGACTAGGTTCCAGATTTTAGAATCCTCTGTATGAGCTTGACCTCTTCGACTTGAAGAACTTACAATTGCAGATTCGATGTCCAAAGCCTAAGCCACATAAGCCGCTGATTTCACCGCGAAAGAACCTTTCCTCTCAAACACCCAAATGGCCCTGTCACTCACATTCTCTTTCGGCACATAATTTTTTTTTTTTTTTTTTTTATCTCCACTAGATTAGAAGGGAAAATATCTACTAACTTTCGCAAATCCCAATCTTTAGTTGTTGGGTTCAACAAGTCACTTACCTAATAAAAGAGGCAGCCTTGAGTCCGCACCAGAAAGAATCCATGGATCACTCCAAATATTGATCGAGCGTCCATCGCCAACTTGCCAAATCAGCCCTCTCTCCAAGACTTTCTTTCCCATCATTATACTTCTCCAAGCCCACGAAGAGGATTGGGAGCATCTTGCATCGAGGAAGGACGAGTTAGGGTAATATTTTGACTTAAGCAACCTGCTCAACAGTGAGTTCGGTCTTTGAACTATTCTCATACACTGTTTAGCCAGGAGGGCCAAATTAAAATGTCTTAGGTTTCTAAATCCCAACCCCCTTCTTTTTTGGGTTTACAAAGCCTAGCCCAGTTGACCCAATTTATGTTTGGACCCTATCTGACTATCCCAACCAAAAGTTCCTTTGGATACGGCTAACTTCTTCACTAATTTGTTTGGGGAGAAGAAACACTGACATAGTATAAACCGGTATGGAGTTCAGGATGGATTTAATCAGAACTCCCTTGCTCGCCATGGACAGATACTTTTCTTTCCAACCACTTGCCCTTCTAGACACCCTATCCACTATAAATCCAAAAGTTATTTTCTTTGATTTATCAATTTCCGTTGGCAACCCTAGTTTTTTGGTAAATACGCGCAAGATGAATTCATTAAACTTAAAACAGTCACGAAATACAAAATCTGTCTTGGTTGGCCAGATCTTGAATCTATTCAGGAGGATATTGAATAAACAACCTAGACTCTTTTAGACCTTTCTTGGCAAGCATGTGCACAGCAGCATTAGAAGATCTATTTACATAACCAAAAGAAATTGTTAGATCATCAGTCAGTAACTTAATGTCTATACATAGAAAGTTTGCATCTGAAACCAATTCCAAATTTCCTGCTTTTAGCGCTTGCACCAAAAGTTGACAGTCTGATTCCACTTCAATATCTTCTTCTTTGTATATACTCAAAACCTCAAGATTGTTGGCAATCCTAGTTAGATACCCATTATTTCCACTCTTTTAATTTTCAGAAATTTTGTCAACAGCCTTTGCAAGTTTGGGTGAGTATTGTTACTAAAAAATACCTTTGATTTAGAAAGATTAACTTTTTGACCCGAGGCCATTTCAATTTTTTTTTAGAATAGAAGGAATCTCCTCCCCTTCTGCAGTATTTGCTTTATCAAAGATGTAGCTATCATCTGCGAAAAACAAATGAGAGATGGTTGGGCTATCCCTTTTTAACTTAAATCCAGAGATTCTTCCTCCTCTCTTTGCTTGTTGGAGAGTTTTAAAGAGCACTTCTGAAATGATCAAAAAAAAGGTATGGAGAGAGTGGATCACCTTGCCGGAGACCTCTAAACAGCTTAATAACTCTACCTGGAGATCCATTGATCAACACTCTGTAAGACACCGAGGTGACACATTCCATGATTCATCTTCTACTTCTCTCCCCAAATCCCATCTTGTTCAATACTTTTCCAAGGAAATTTTATTCCACTCTGTCATAAGCTTTCATCATATCTAGCTTAACAGTCATGTATCTTGTCCTTCCTTTACCTCTACCTATTGAGTGAATCAACTCATGTACCATCAAATATTGTCAAGATTTGTCTTCCAGGTAAAACATCACTTTTTTGTGGGCTGATTAGATCATCCATTACTAACTTGTGCCGGTTAGCAATTATTTTTGCAATAATTTTATAAGGGGTGTTGCATAGGCTGATTGGCCTAAATTGAGTGGTGTGCTCCGGATTCTTGACTTTTGGGATTAACGAGATTAGTGTATTGTTTGATTCCCTAAGCATGCACAGGAATTAAAAAAAAAAAAATCTTTGGACTACTCTAATCACATCAGGGCCTACTACGTCTCAATATTTTTGGAAAAATAAATAAATTTGGATCTGGAGCTTTGGAGGGAGCCATTTGATTTAAGGCTGTGGAAATTTCTTCAGTAGTTACTTCTTTCTCCATTACTTCCTTTTGCGCATCCGATAGCTGTGTGGATATATTTCTGATGATCTTTTCACAATTTCTAGATTCCTTATTGGAATAGAGCTTCTAGGAGAAGGTATTTATGTGGTTACTAATAATTTCTTCATCCTCAACCCAAGCACCCCTTTCATTTTTCAGCTTAATAATCCGATTTGTGACTCGTAGAGGCATGAATTTTTTTTGTAATTTTGTCGTCCCACTTGAGCCAAATAATTCTTGATTTTTTGTGCCATAACATCTCCTCTCCTATTAGCTCTAATTCTAGCTTTTTTTTTTTTTTTTTTTTTTCAATTTTAGATGTTTTGCCTCCTTCTGTGGACTGGCCGGCAATGGATGCCTCATGTCGATTTCATTTTTGATAATCTCAATTAGTGTGTTTGGTTCCGTTTATGTTTATTCAGTAAACATTTTGTAGTTGTGTAACTTCAAAATCGAGAAACGCATTTAATGAGGGCGTTTATGACACATAGGTGCAATACCACATCAACAAAATGCCAATAAACGTCTAGGAAAGCTTCTTGAAATGGGAGAGGTGCACAGAAACCGAAGTTTACTTTTGCAAACTTCAATATACACAAATGCAATTAATGAAGCATTTGCTGACGGGGCACCTTTGTGGCACCATCTATAAACATAAAGGAAACCAAACATATATAATATTATCCTTAATCACACCAAAAGATTCTTTGTTCCATTTTTTTAGATTAGGCCTAATTTTTAACACCTTTTTTTGCTAAATTGAACATATTGGATCCCTTAATAGGATCCTTCCAAGTATCCTCCATCACCTTTCTACAGCCTTCATGCCTAGTCCAAGCTTCCAAAAATCTAAAGCTTCTAGGAGAAGCTATTTATGTGGTTACTAATAATTTCTTCATCCTCAACCCAAGCACCCCTTTCATTTTTCAGCTTAATAATCCGATTTGTGACTCGTAAAGGCATGAATTTTTTTTGTAATTTTGTCGTCCCACTTGAGCCAAATAATTCTTGATTTTTTGTGCCATAACATCTCCTCTCCTATTAGCTCTAATTCTAGCTTTTTTTTTTTTTTTTTTCAATTTTAGATGTTTTGCCTCCTTCTGTGGACTGGCCGGCAATGGATGCCTCATGTCGATTTCATTTTTGATAATCTCAATTAGTGTGTTTGGTTCCGTTTATGTTTATTCAGTAAACATTTTGTAGTTGTGTAACTTCAAAATCGAGAAACGCATTTAATGAGGGCGTTTATGACACATAGGTGCAATACCACATCAACAAAATGCCAATAAACGTCTAGGAAAGCTTCTTGAAATGGGAGAGGTGCACAGAAACCGAAGTTTACTTTTGCAAACTTCAATATACACAAATGCAATTAATGAAGCATTTGCTGACGGGGCACCTTTGTGGCACCATCTATAAACATAAAGGAAACCAAACATATATAATATTATCCTTAATCACACCAAAAGATTCTTTGTTCCATTTTTTTAGATTAGGCCTAATTTTTAACACCTTTTTTTGCTAAATTGAACATATTGGATCCCTTAATAGGATCCTTCCAAGTATCCTCCATCACCTTTCTACAGCCTTCATGCCTAGTCCAAGCTTCCAAAAATCTAAAGCTTCTAGGAGAAGCTATTTATGTGGTTACTAATAATTTCTTCATCCTCAACCCAAGCACCCCTTTCATTTTTCAGCTTAATAATCCGATTTGTGACTCGTAAAGGCATGATTTTTTTTTGTAATTTTGTCGTCCCACTTGAGCCAAATAATTCTTGATTTTTTGTGCCATAACATCTCCTCTCCTATTAGCTCTAATTCTAGCTTTTTTTTTTTTTTTTTCAATTTTAGATGTTTTGCCTCCTTCTGTGGACTGGCCGGCAATGGATGCCTCATGTCGATTTCATTTTTGATAATCTCAATTAGTGTGTTTGGTTCCGTTTATGTTTATTCAGTAAACATTTTGTAGTTGTGTAACTTCAAAATCGAGAAACGCATTTAATGAGGGCGTTTATGACACATAGGTGCAATACCACATCAACAAAATGCCAATAAACGTCTAGGAAAGCTTCTTGAAATGGGAGAGGTGCACAGAAACCGAAGTTTACTTTTGCAAACTTCAATATACACAAATGCAATTAATGAAGCATTTGCTGACGGGGCACCTTTGTGGCACCATCTATAAACATAAAGGAAACCAAACATATATAATATTATCCTTAATCACACCAAAAGATTCTTTGTTCCATTTTTTTAGATTAGGCCTAATTTTTAACACCTTTTTTTTGCTAAATTGAACATATTGGATCCCTTAATAGGATCCTTCCAAGTATCCTCCATCACCTTTCTACAGCCTTCATGCCTAGTCCAAGCTTCCAAAAATCTAAAGCTTCTAGGAGAAGCTATTTATGTGGTTACTAATAATTTCTTCATCCTCAACCCAAGCACCCCTTTCATTTTTCAGCTTAATAATCCGATTTGTGACTCGTAGAGGCATGATTTTTTTTTGTAATTTTGTCGTCCCACTTGAGCCAAATAATTCTTGATTTTTTGTGCCATAACATCTCCTCTCCTATTAGCTCTAATTCTAGCTTTTTTTTTTTTTTCAATTTTAGATGTTTTGCCTCCTTCTGTGGACTGGCCGGCAATGGATGCCTCATGTCGATTTCATTTTTGATAATCTCAATTAGTGTGTTTGGTTCCGTTTATGTTTATTCAGTAAACATTTTGTAGTTGTGTAACTTCAAAATCGAGAAACGCATTTAATGAGGGCGTTTATGACACATAGGTGCAATACCACATCAACAAAATGCCAATAAACGTCTAGGAAAGCTTCTTGAAATGGGAGAGGTGCACAGAAACCGAAGTTTACTTTTGCAAACTTCAATATACACAAATGCAATTAATGAAGCATTTGCTGACGGGGCACCTTTGTGGCACCATCTATAAACATAAAGGAAACCAAACATATATAATATTATCCTTAATCACACCAAAAGATTCTTTGTTCCATTTTTTTAGATTAGGCCTAATTTTTAACACCTTTTTTTTGCTAAATTGAACATATTGGATCCCTTAATAGGATCCTTCCAAGTATCCTCCATCACCTTTCTACAGCCTTCATGCCTAGTCCAAGCTTCCAAAAATCTAAAGGGTCTACGCTTCCACTTCGCCTTTGGGGAAAGGTTAAGAGTAGTGGACAGTGATCCGAGAAAAAGCCCTAGCTAAATGATTCACACAAGCTTGCGGGAAAAGCTGTAGCCAATCCGCATTTGCATAGGCTTTGTTAAGTCGTTCCTCCACTAGCCCTTTTCCTCTATTGTTAGCCCAAGTGGCCCAGATCAACAAGACTTGGCCTGTACGTGGGTCGGATCGATTCAGTTTTGCCTATTTTTATCAACTGAGCTGATCACATTGGATTGATTTAAAAATCAATCAAAACTGTCCAAAGTTAATTTATAACCGAATTGAAATTGGTTATTATTGGGATCAGTTTTAGTCGGTTTGAATTCAACTGATCCAATGCTTTCCTTTGTGGGTCTAAGTATAATACTTTGATAACTTTCGTTTGGGTGGATGAATTTAATGACATGGTTTGTTGTAAAAGTGAGACGAATTTTATGATAACTTGACAAATAAAATGACTAATAAGGGGCCCACGTCCATAGGTGGTACTATACTTTTATATTTTTTTCATTCTATCCAAACACGTCCATCAATAAAGCATCAGAGACCAATAGATTCTTGGATGGCCAGTGATGGAGTGCGATCCGGCTGGTCTTAGCTGTTCGTTGCCTTGTTTCTAAACGGGGTAGCAGGGAACCTGAAACGGAAGAGATGGGAAAGCTCCGGGGGGAACCCGGTGTAAAGGCTCCGAAGCTCAAGTTAGAATCCTTCAAAAGCAAGGTAATACCAGATAGCGCAAAGTTTGCATACCTCCGTTGTCGGGGGGCAGGGAGCTCTTATAGTCACTTCGTGTACTCGTCCCGAGGCCCTTGTCAGGTCGGGTATGATTACCCTTGTGCTTGTCAACTCGGCCGTCGTTCTTTCTGCTAGGACAGAACCGTCACTGCCTAACCGTCTAACTGGAGATGGCGGCGTCAGTGGCGGTGGCAGGTGGCCGTTTAGAGTGCTGCTGCCAAACGTCAGATCCCAAGTCAGTCAGGCGTGGCGCCCTCGGGCACGGGCTTCCCTAGTGTCAGGCATGGTATGACTTGTTTGGCTTTGGTGCCCAGAAGATGATGTGAAGTGCTGAGCGAGGCGGTCTTGAGCTCGGAGGTATCCCGAATTGTTACAAGGTGGGTCAGTTCGGCGAAGTGTATCCCGAGCTGTTACAAGGTGGCAATTTGGCGAAGTCCATCCCGAGCTGTTACAAGGGTCAGTTCAGCGAAGTGTATCCCGAGCTGTTACAGAGTGGCAGTTCGGCGAAGTCCATCCCGAGCTGTTACAAGGTGGCAGTTCGGCGAAGTCCATCCCGAGCTGTTACAAGGTGGGTCAGTTCAGCGAAGAGTGTGCCCTTGTTCCCGCCTAGGCTTGGCCCCTTTTGCCGAGCTGTCGTTTCTGCCACGTGTCACATAATAAAGAGGTCGGACCAAATCTTCCTTCATCAGCCAGAATTTTAGATTGTAGTGTAGCCGTGTATATATCAGGTCAGGTCAGTTTTAAGTTGGATCATAAAAATGTAAGCCATGACTGAACCTAATTGTCAGTTTCTACGGTTATCAAAACTGAAACCGACTGAGTTTTTATAAAACAGATCATCTCGGATTGGATCAGTCCAATTTAGTCGATTTGATAGGTTTATGATATTTTGTGAACAACCCTAAACAAGACCACAATTATTGATCGTTTGAATTGGTTTGTTTATCTTTCTTCAGTTAGCCGCTTGCCTCCTTTCTTTTCATTTGCTCACATCAAACAGTTACAATCTCCAATGCAACACCAGGCCCCGTTTACCCAGAAACCAATTCAAGTAAATAGTGGAAACAGAATCTTCCTTAAAAGAAGACTCAGGTTCACCATAGATGCACGTTAGGAACCAGATATTATCATTCATATCAGAAATATTTGCATGAAAACCATATTTGCAAGATAACCGGATGTCTAGGTGGATTGGATTTTTCCATCCTAGAACAAGGCCACCAGAGAGCCCCACTGGCCCCACTGCAACCCACTTCCAATCCTGTCCCAGATGTAGATTTATGATAACTCTGTATGAGTCAATTTTCGTTTACATGGGTGGTGGGTACGGATAAGGTTCCGCAAATAGTACTCAAACCCGTTTATTCTTTTCCCAACATGCGCAACTTAAAACTCTTCTTCCAACTAAGAGCTTCTACCAACTCCCCATCGAATTAACCCTTTACACCAGTCCTTCTGTAAACAAGAAAAATCATTCTGTGGCATTACGCTGCACCGTCTTTTTCTTTGAATATCGAGAAGAGCCATTCAAAGTACAAATATAAAATAAGGATTGCAGAAAAAAAAACCTCCCCAATTTTACTTATTCCTTCTAAAACAAGTGCCTAGCTCATTAAAATTTGAAAATAAATTTGACAGTTTTTAAGACCTAGACCTTGTGTCATTTGCATAACTTTTGAGACTTATATTTAGGTTTCTCCAATGTATTAATGTGTGTATTAACTTTTCAAGTGAATTCATGAATATGCTAATACATATGTTAAAATTTTCTTTCCGACTCTGTATCTTTGATAACTGGAACCTTATTGTGGTTGAATAGAAGGTAGGGGTCTCAATGGACCGGTTTTGGATTGGAGCCCGTTCAAATGGACTAATAAAACATATTGAATTGGATAAATCCAGATAGTCCAAAGTATTTATTGGATTAGTTCAAAGTATTTAATGGGTTTATATTGAACAGATTGGACAGTCTATTGATACCCAATCCATTGATAGAAGATAAAAATACAGGTTTGAACGGATTGGACAATCTAGAGATTGGCGGGAAAGTAGAAGAAGAAGAAGAAAGAAGCTGGCTGGATAGCGAGTATGTGTGCCGTGTCCATGAGCACAGGTACCGGTTCAGTTTTTATTGAGCATAAAAAATTAAAAAGTAAAAACTTAACCAACGCAAACGGAAGGATATCATAAGAGATCATTCCCCATTTCCCCTCCTCTACTCCGGGCCCACGGTGCGGGCGCCACCGCCATGGCGCCATCTAATCTCTTAAAGTCTCCACCGGTGCGTTTGACTTTGAATCAGGTGTTACGTAGACGGGTTTGATTCCTGAAAGGCTTGTTTCTCACCAGTCACCAACTAACGCATCTTCTAATAGGGGGTCCAACTCCAATCCGATCCAATAACGGATCAGGTCCAAACCAATCTGATGGACCATTTTAGATCAGCCTAGCCGTTGGATTGAAATCTTAAACAAAGGTTCGTACACGTGGCATCAACCTTTGCGGTTCAGTAAAGTTCCAACGATTTTCGTCTCAGTTGGGGAGATAAAACGCTTCAACCAGAATCCATCTATCGAACTCTAACTCACGCAAATCTCAGAACAAAAAAAGGGCACCAAAATTTCAAAACCTTTCTACTTTCATACCAGTCACGCAAGGATTGTGTTCTGTGCTCTCTGCAATCTGCATTGCATTGTTCCCCCCATCACTCCCTCTTCCTCTTTTGAAAAATAAAAGCGGAAAAAGAAAAAAAAAGTAATATAGAGGGAGGGACCGAGGGAGGAAAACAAGAACCCAGATCTCTCTCTCTCTCTCTCTCTCTCTCTCTCTTGCGGTCTCTTGAGTCTCGGTTACTGCTATAATTTTATTTGCAAACCAAGATCCGAGACTTGTTATCGTCAAAGAAGAGCAACAAAACAAGTGTAAGTGCTGCAGGAGGGGGGATGCTAAGCAATCCCCAACGACAACTTCAATAAAAAAAAAAAAGGAAAAATCATGATGTTCCTTACCAGATGGGCTTCCGATCTCGACTGGCGTCTTCTCCTCTTAACCCTGCCTCCTCTCTCTCTCCTTGCTTTCCTCTGTCTATCCGCCGTTACTACCACCACCACCCCCAACTCCTTTTACTCTTTCGCCCCTCTCAAATCCTTCTTTTCACACCGTATCCCTTCCGGCTCCGACAACTCCACCTCTCCATCCATTCCACCTCTCCCTGCTCGCAACAATGAACCGATGGCGGAGGATCTTCTGAAGAAAGAGGAAGAATTGAAACGCTCTAGAATTGCGATCTGTCTGGTGGGTGGGGCCAGGAGGTTCGAGCTCACGGGACCCTCTATCGTCAATAACCTCCTCAAGGTTTACCCCAATTCCGATCTTTTCCTGCACAGTCCCTTAAACCGCGATTCCTTCAAGTTCTCCCTCCTCAAGGTCGCGCCCAGGCTCGCTTCGGTTCGAATCTTCGAACCCAAGCCCCTCCAAGAGACCGACTCACAAGTTCGCGTACTCACTGCTCACAACTCTCCCAGTGGGATCCAGGTTTGTTCCACTCTCTCAAGATCGAGGCTGCCGTTTTGTTTCGTTTTCGATTTTTTCGATTTTCCTTCTCATCATGTTTTCCGGTGGGCAATGGCTGGGTGTCCTGGTATCCAATTATATATATATATATATATATATATAATTGACTCACGAGAATTCCGAGGAGACATTCTCGTCTGTATTTCTAATTCTCGCCGGTGTCCGATGCCCTCCTTCCCTCCCTCCATAAACTCTGAAGTCTGAATTCCATATATGAGTGTGTCAGAGTATCGTTACTATACTGGGTTTGGGTAGCCCGTTTCAGTCTGTAGTCTTATTAATTAAAAATGTTGTAGCTAGGGTTTGTATTCCTGCAAAGTTAAATCTGAATTTCTATAACAAGATTGATTTCGGTCCATAAATAAAACGAAGGGCTTGTAACTTGGGAATTGATAATGAAAAGTTACACAGAGGAGAGGATTCATCATTCATAGCGTTGTCTCCCTCGCCGAACACCGGTTCGGTTGGTCAGTTACCCACAACCCAAACCAAATAACTTGGTCAAATGATTTGATGGTCCCTCAATTCCCAGGGAGGCAGGGAGGGAAGGGATAGGTTTGAGGTTTTAAGTTTTAACGCATGCCTGACCTGACCTGATCGGCTGATCCTATCCCATCTCATCTGATCAAGGTCGATTGCTACTGCTACTCTCATCAGTGTGACGCGGATTCAGGGAGGAGCAGGATCACATGTTTATCACTTTATCAGTCAAGTCTTGTTTTTTTTTTTTTAAATGTGGATTTTAGAGAAATTTTCTTGAGATGGTTCAGCACTCACTGGTTAGTGGTTAGGACTTAGGTGGGAGAAAGAAAACGAGTAGTCGTCCAATTAGGCTGCCGCCCAACATTCGGGGTTTAGTGAGTCAACTGTATTTGGTTTTGTCTGCAGTGGTCCCCATCAATGACAGGGTCTGAATAAATAGTGGGTCCATAATTATCTCACGGTCACGGTCTGAATTCAATAAAATAGAGGGAAGGGAGGGTTATCTCCGTTTTACTTCAAATCTGGAATTTGGTTAAAAATTGTTAAAAAACTTAACAAACTGTTGATCCGGGTGATCTATTCGTCAATCTATTTTTTAATAGTTTTTAACCATTTTTTATTTTTTAATTATTTTTTGATTTTACCATCAGAACAAACCATCCATTTAAATCAAACGATCAGATCATTGACCCAAAAACCGACGATCAGAACGGTTCTGTTTCCTGTTCGTTTTTTAAAACGTTGGGTGGCATTGCATTTAATGGATTATCGTTGGCTATTGACCTAATTGTGTTGTTTTAAAATGTTGTGCAGGGTCTGCTACAGTACTTCAACCTTGTAGAGGGATGCCTAACGATGATCAAAGCTTATCAAACGCAAAACAACTTCACATATGACTGGATCGTCCGTACCCGGGTTGATGGCTACTGGTCCGCTCCGCTCCACCCTGATAACTTTATACCCCGTCGATACCTGGTCCCTTCTGGCTCTGGCTACGGTGGTCTCAACGACCGTCTCGGCATTGGAGACCTCAACACCTCCGCAATTGCTCTCTCCCGTCTCTCCCTCATCCCCCACCTCGATTCCGCCGGCTTCCGCCAACTCAACTCCGAGGCCGCCTTTAAGGCCCAACTCACTACCCAACGCGTCCCCTACTTAACCAATCGCTTACCCTTTTGCATTGTCAGCGACCGCAAATACGCCTTCCCGCCCATGCGCTACGGCGTTCCTGTTGCCTCTCTCTCCAGTCCGGGCCCGCTCAGTGGGACCAAATGCAGGCCATGCACGCCGGTCTGTGCTGGCCCTTGCGTTGCCGACGTTGTGGCCACCCTCTATAAGGGCTGGAGCTGGACCGATTGGTCTAATGGGAGTCTTCAGCTATGTGACGCGCACGCCGAGTGGGAGCCCGGGTGGGAGAAGATCTTCGACCGAGTGGCTGGTAAGAAACTCGCCGCAGTTAGAAGGAGAGTTGGATCGTTAAACTTGGCGGACTGCGTCAATGATTTTGAAGAGATGAAGAGACGGACCGTAAATTGGGAAGCTCCACTAGCGACGGAAATTTGTAGAGCCGGAGTAGCAAATAAGCAAAAGCGGCTCAAGATTTAGTGCGTAGGTATAATACACAGAGAGAGACCGGGACAAAGAGGAGCAAGGCATTTTTAGGGTATGTAGAAAAAGTTCTGCTTTGAATTCTCCGAAAAAGAAAAATTTACACTTGTATTAAAAGAAGAAAATTTTACACTTGGATCTTTCAGTGGTAGAAGTAGAATATATTGAAATTTACACCAGTAGTAGTCTGGTAGCAAATAGGAAACCAATGGTGCAAAATCATGTATGTAAACAATGTATGCCATGCAAAGATTATATTTTTTTTCTTTAATCAATATAAAGCTTCTGAAACATGCGTTAGGACTCAGGACTCATGATATAGCTGTTACTGGTCTATTCATCAAAATGATCAATCCGATTCGAGGTGCTCAGTTTTTTAATTATTTTAATCCGATTTGGTTTAATTTTTATGCTAATGGGAGAGGTTGGGTCGGTTTCAGTTTAATCATTTGTAAATTGTTGAATGTAATCGTAGATATATATTAATATCATATTATTATTATAATTTTTTAAATTAAAAATTTTTAAACGGATTGATCAAATTAAAAAACAATTCAAACTGATATAATTTGAGTTAACAGGTTTTCATCATTGGTCAGTCAGATTGGGTTTGGATGACTAACACCCCAATCCGAATCTGACCAAAATTAAAAAATAACTCAAACTGATATAATTTGAGTTAACAGGTTTTCATCATTGGTCAGTCAGATTGGGATTGGGATGACTAACACCCCAATCCGACTAGACCAATTCGATTGGTCAAATAGCATGGAACTGAAACAATCCGACCCTTGAACACCCTAGCTTACTGATGATATTTGAAACTTTGAATAGTTTAGACGCCAAGGACCGATCAAAAAGCATTTTATTGCTTTTACTTGCAATAGGGGTTATCCAAATTTGATTTGGTAAGAAAATCTTACATGATATCTAAATTTGAATCGAATCTGATCAATATTCAACTTTCCTTATTCCATCGATTTGACTAGATAAGTGAATATTTTATTTGAATTCGATTCAATTTGACTGAGCATTGTATATTTCATATGAATAATGAATAGGGGTATAGAATGGGAGTTGAAATGGATAATTTGATTCTAACTGTTTGATTAAGGGGCTTGGTGGAAAGACGTTTCTCCATTTGAGAATGGTTATTTATATCCCTTATTGGGGTTGGAATTTCAATTCTCATATGAATCAAACAAGTGAAAAAATAAACCATTTTGATTCCGATTCCAACTGTTAATCAAATGGGCCACAAGTCTTCTTGATTCGTATTCAGGTAATTGAATCCTTTGTCTCATCTATTACTTCCCTAATAAACCCTTGTCTTTTCAAAAAAAAAAAAAGAACCCTTGTCATTGTAGGAAGGATCCTTTGAGTCATTGTATTCCCTGAACATAGGATTCTATTCCCTGAATAGGAATCAAGAATGAGAGAATTAGATTTGTGATTCTTACCTTAAGTTCAAGTGAGCAATGACCAACTTGTTTGAAAGTCAACAATGGTCTTAGAATTAAGATTTGTGGCATCACAAAGATCTCAGATAAGAAACTAAGCCAAGGAACCAAATATTTTATTGTTAATGACAAGCGAGGTTCAAAATTTTCATATGATACCTCAAATATGAGGCTTTTGGGGTTTTGACCAACCAATTTTAGGTGGTAGGCAGGCCTAAGACCAACCCCTGACTAATTTTTGTAAAAGCACTAAAAGAAAGGAATGTGTGTGATTGAAACACATTCAATCACGTATTCGGTAACTATACACTATACACTACTTTGAAGTGTTTTAGAAGGTTTAAACCTTGACGCAATGAGGGGTAATGGCCCAAAAATGGTATACTCAACAGGCAGTTAGCAACGGCATTCGCTTCAAACCTAGAACCTAGTTTCATAGGATATGGGCAAATCGACTCAAACGTAAGACTTGAGAGAAGGGATTTAGGTCTGTTGAATGTTTTACTTGTTTTTTTTTTTTCCTTTTTTTAGTATCAATATACATTTTGTTCAATGAATTTTTTTATATTTTAATAAATAAAATAATTAAATAATAAAATATTCAAAGGATTTATAAGGAAAAGAACCGAAACTGATGGCGGGGACTACTTGGACCTTGGTTTCTATTTGTTGTTTATTATTTCCAAATTCTGGGAAGAAAGTAGCAAAAATGCCAATAACTTTGTTGTTTACTTGCGAATTTGGATGGTGTTCACTTAGGTAGGAGCTGAAATGGAGTAATGTGTGGATGGGAGAGGTGAGAGTTCTAAATTAACCCATACTTTGCTTTTCTTCCTATTCAATGAGAACAGGGAAATTCACTTAAACGGTCTTTCAGGAAACATCTGTTTGTTTGGAATCGTCTTTCAATAAAAAATGGTGCTCTAAGTTATGCATTGGAAATCGAGAATGCGTAATTTGGAGCAATGCCGAATTTGACATTTCCTGAAGCTGCAGCTCGTTGCTGCCAATAGGAACATGAGGTGGCAGTGATAGGGACAGACGTGGCACTAGATAATAGGTACCGGAGCTGAAAACGTTTCTTGGAGCATTCGTACCAAACAGAAAATGTTGTTGTTGCTCCAAGAAACATCCTAGCTGGAAGCAACGTTTCCTAGAAAAAAAAATCACTATTTTCTTTTAAAATAGTGCTTCCAACCCACATATCAGCAGCACAATTTTCTCAGGAAAACAGTATTGTATCTGCAGCATTAATGCCAAATATATATTAAGCGTATCTTTGGCATCGATGTTGTTGCTCTAAAAAACGGTGACACATTAGCACAATGTAGGAAAGAAACGGTGCTCTGGGAATCTTCTATTTGTTTGGAACCATGATGCTCCAAGCTATGCCTTGGAAATCAAGAAGGCATGGTTTGGAGCAATGCCAAATTTGGCATTTTCTTAGATTGCAGCTCGTTGTTGCCAACGAGGACATGGTGTGGCAATGATGTGGACTTCCTGTAATGAGACCAATGCTGAAAACAGACATGGAGCACTAGTACCAAATAGAAAGTATTGCTGTTGCTCCAAGAAACGTCCTACCTAGCAACAACGTTTCCAAGTAGAAAAAAAAAGACATTGTTTTATCAGAAAATGGTGCTTGCAACCCACACATCCGAAAACGGTGTTGTATCTACAACATCAATGCCATACATATACTAACCCGTTAATATTTTCTATCAAGAATTTAAGGGGAGGGCCAGAGGGGTGTGTTAGCACTTTGCACATTTATTTGATATTTGAAGGGAGACGTTTGTTACTTGTTTGGGTAAAAACACATAAGAGATTTAAGTAATTATCAAATGACTCGGGGTATTTACATTTCTTATCCAATGACATTCAAGAATAACCATTTACTAGCAAGTAAATGTCGATACATTTACTGGGTAGAACTGTCTCTTCAACTCTCGTTTGAAATCGGCCCAAGTGTTGATGGTGCACGTACCCCGTTCAATATCGATACATATTCAGCACCACCACAACATGGCAACATCAGTCAAATACATTGTAGTTGTGTGTATCTAGGTATATTGGTCCATCTGCCATAGGAAATTATCAATGTCACATGCATCATGTGTTCTAGGATAGGGAGTTGGCTCCCTAATCCTGATGTGGGAAGGAGTGTGCATAGTGAAGGTGTTGGTTGGCCTAGCAATGATTCTCTTTAGGACTGTACACTTTACCTTGAATTTATCTAGTTGAGCTTGGACGTTGGTGGAGGTACACAAGGCTGACTTCATGGCAACCCACTCTTCTTTAATTTCATTTAATTGGGCCTAAATGACCATTGGGGAAGACACGACCCTCCTCCATGTTGCTTACTCGCTTCTCATCTCATCGACTTGAGCCTAGAAGTTATCGGGCTTGTTTTGAATATGGGAGTGGGATGAGCTTCCTTCTTGTTGGCGTGAGGTGCTAAAGACTTCCTTAAGGGTCTAGTTGAGCACGTCACGGACCTCATTGACAAGACCGCTTGTGTGGTCTTCCACTTGTACCACCGCACTCTCGATGGGTTCAATATTTTGGTGTAGCTCATCCACTCAATCACGCATCTCGCCCACGGTGGCTTCACGATGTAGCACATGTAGGTTGATGGCTGCATGCTTGTTCGTGTATCTCTCGTGCTTGCTCGCTTTTGATGTTTGGGTCTTTGGTGCTTCGTATTTGACAATGTCATTGGTGGGTGCGTCATTGGTCTCGTGGGATGGGGAGAGTCCATGCTTGATCTCCTCTGTAATGTCCCTGTTCTGTTTCATGATGCCGCTCATGTTGCGGGTTGATTTGCTAGTAATAAGCTTTTGCTTTAATACCAACCGTCATGAGGCTAATCGGAGAGGCCCCGTGTGGCACTCGATTGGGTCGAATAAGTCTATGAAACCAAGCAATAGCACATAAAAAGCAACAAGAATGTGCACGAATTAATAAAAAGGCTATTTGTATTGCATAAAATGATGATAAGTACAAATACACAAATTTGTGTTGAGGGGATCTTGTGCTTAACCTTTATATGGTATTAACATATTTGACTACCTATCTCCCCTCAAAGAGTAAATTAAGCTTTTAAGAGAGTGATAAAAGAAAATATCAAAATGATAAAAAATCATACTATATAATTACAATATTACCGGTGACATTACTCCCTTACAAAATAAATAGATAGCCCCTCACAAAACACACATGATACATTGAATGCGTGCTGCAGGCATGATACATGGTACTCGTGAGCGAGGTGAATAATAGGGCTGCTGTCTCGTATGAGTAGCAGAGCTTATGAAGTAACCGACTCTGAATTATATCTAAAGAACCTCTGCTCATTTCTTATCTGGAAATGGACATTTAGAAATTAAGGAGAATCTGAATATAAATATAATAACTTCACAATTAATATATAATTTGAAAAGACGGAAAAAAAAAGGAAAACAGTGAAACGAAGATTGAAGAGGAAGTTAGTCAAACAAAAAAAAAAAAAGAAGAGTGAAGAGGAAGGTAACCTTACCTCTCTTGTTCATATCAAAGGATTGAAGAAGGAAGACTACATATATACAACATACCATAATTTAATTTTCTTATACCAACAACAACCGTATCAATTAGAAATAATAAATCCAATGGAACATTCATTACACACCCTGTAGGCTGTAGCTGTAGCCGGGGATGAAGTAATAACTAATAAGGTGCTGGCCCCACTTTCCTTGCATTACCCGTATGTCGTAGTAGTATCGAATACTGATAGATTTTGGTGGAGGTTTTGCATTCCACAGCAATTTGGACTTGGAAACATTTTTATTTTTTCTAAAACAAGCCCAGCTTCCTCAGAAAGTAGCCGAAGAGGGGCCCTAATGGGCTTAAACATTTGTAGGAAAAATAATACTGATTATTAGTCTGTCCATGAAGCCCATGATCAATAAATAAATACATTAATTAAATTAAATTGTGGGAGTTATAGGCAGACATGTTCGAAACAGACGATATCGGCCCATTAGATGCTACCCGTTGGGAGACCAACGCAAATAGAAAGCAATTGATGGTGTTTCTTTCTCCACTAATTTACCAGTTACTCACCTTACGATGTCAAGCCCGCCGGGATGATGTCAAATTATAAGTGTTCCTGCTCCTGCGTAAGGGTCATGTGGGCGTTTGGTTTATATAGTTTTTGGCTCATTAATTACTCCTTATTTTTTTTCAGAATACAAAAATGTGATCATTCAATCGTGACAAATTTGAGGAATTAGGCCTAGAGAGTTGATCAGAGTGGTTTGGAATATATTTAATGTTACATACATATGACACTGCTACCTCATTGAGTGGCAGTATCGGTGGATCTCAGCTTTTATGAGCAGCACCAATTTTTCCAAAATTGTATACTTTGAGTACTAAATAAAATGGAAGATTGTTACTTTTTAAGTGTTGATTATGACTTTGTTAAGCAAGATTATAAAAAAAAGGTAGACTTTTGGCGATTTGAGGGGCCAAAATCAGTATTATGTTGGGATCGACCATCACGCATTTAGGTTTTATTTGCTCTGTGTGTAGCGGGATAAAACACACCATTGTTTGTTCCAATACACACGGGCCTACATGTCAGTGATGGAATACTACACTAGTGTTTCACTTATAATTGGTTCAGTAGCTAGTCCGAGAATTAGATCCGGGCTCGATTAAGTTTCATTTTCAAGTTTCTATAATAATAATAAAAAAAAAAGATTAATTAAGTGTAGGCTATCCGACAAGTGATTAAAACTTGATACTTAGGCTTGGCCTAATGGCCTCACGAGTCACGCCCAGGTCCAGACAAGTAATAAACCATCGGAAATAATTAATTAATTAGTTTGCACTCCCTTAGTCACTACTCAACTAATGTATAAGAAGTAAGAAGGGAGTGGAGGAGGGAAACCATGTAGTGTTTGGTATGTTGGGACTTGGGAGGTATTTCCCAAGAGAAGGGAAACCATAAACCATATATAATGACTACTTACTCTCTTGAATCTTGATGAGATTGCAGGTGCATGCATAGGCGCCAGGGCTGATGCTGAGGACATGGGCAAGGGCAAGGGCAACAACCGGAGTTTAGATTACGATGGCATCGGCATGGATGTGGTCGATCTGGGACTGGTCCTCTGGCCGGGGTGCATGCCAACCTTAATCTTAACTTCTTAACCCAAAACCCCCACGTGTGCAGTCAATAATAATAATCAGAAGACTAGCATTCATACCACCTCCATCTCTATTCTCTATTCAATTTACTTTTTCTGGGACGTTAAAACGTAAAACTTCAAATAATACAGCTGGAGCCTGGAGGGAGAAGGAGACAAGTTGAGATTATGTTATCTGGCATGTCCATCCTCCGTCCCCCAAAACATCCATCTTATTCCTTTTCACCATCATCAACTCCGCGCTTTCTCTATGTCAACCTGCTGATTCCCTTTTTTT
The DNA here is from genome assembly GCF_056320005.1 of Nelumbo lutea. NCBI lineage: Eukaryota > Viridiplantae > Streptophyta > Magnoliopsida > Proteales > Nelumbonaceae > Nelumbo > Nelumbo lutea. Next base: position 2,512,177 of record NC_142688.1, read on the forward strand.
TTTTTTTTAAGTTTTCAGGTGATTTTATTTTATTTTTACAACAAATGTTTGTTTATCTATTTGTTCTTCTCACCGTGCCACACATTATTTTATAAATAATAATAATAATAATAATAATAATAATAATAATAATAATACACCATTTTATCCTTTTTCCACCTTCTCATTTTAGTTTTTATTTTATTTTTTCTCTTTTTCATCTACGTAATTATGTGGTAGTGATTTTGTATATAGGTCGTAAATTTAATATTGCTATGTGTATAGAACTAATTTTCCTTTAATCAGAGGTGACTTCCATTAATAAGGCAAAAGAAAAAGAAAAGCATTTGATTCTCTTGTAAATCGGAGAGTCATTGTTTCTCCCTCTCTCTTTTGTTGCATTTTTCTCAACCCCTCAACATATGATCGTATCTCTTCGGATCTTCCACATGTATTTGTTTATCATTTCTCTAAACAAATTTTTATTAAAGCATTTATGTTCATAATAAATAAATGTACTAATACACAAATAAACTCTGGAATCTGGTATGGATGTCTTCACAAATCGTGTGAGGTTGTAGAGGGTCAACCCGCGTGAACAACAGAGACAGATCACAGATGTGTTGGATCGGGGTTGCGTTTCTGTTTCTGAAACACGCTCCATCCAAATCCGACGAGACGACCACACCAAAACCGCTAAGCTGTGGCAGCGGTATAGCCTATGGTTAGCGGTTTTCCCAACCATATATTCATTACGCCATGATCCTAGATTCCTAGGCAAAACTGCCCTGACAGACATACGCGGTTCCATTGCAATCCAACTCAACTCTATGTAATGTAATGTACCTACTTCCTTATCACTCATCTTTCTCTCCAGCAAATTCTCACCGCGTGGTGAATGTGGGCACTACTGACGTCTTTTACTCCGTTTCACAATGCCCCATAGACCGAATCAGCCCCCCCACAATGTCCCGTCATTCATGTTAGCATGTGAGTTCCTTTGATAATTTATCTTAACAAAGGCAACGTGGCCTTATCGTCTACCGTTTAATTAGGTAACGTGTCATATGCACGTGGTATCTGTCTCCTCTCCTCCAAGAAGGAAAACCACAATCCGCAAGCGCCTCGGAAAACCACCCCCGCCCACATGATCGCTGTCGTGCATATGATAATGATTCGGTACAGCTGGATTTATTCGCGGATCCAGTTATGTTGGTTGAATGTTGAGTTCCTTCAAATCACTTCACCCATTTCTCCCCTCCCCACCCACCCCCTCGTGCGCAAACTTTTTTTTTTTTTTTTTTAGTTCCCCTTCATTATTCATATTCCATTATTATGAAATCATATATATTTAGTATTATTAAAATCTCCCAACTTCCTCTGCCTTATAAATTTAATCCCTCCGTGGGGCAGAAAGGCTTCGTCTCCGCCAAAGTCCCCAAAACCTTTTTGTCTTTTATCTTTACGGGTTTTCATTATCAACAGAGTCGTTGCAGAACAAAACGCAGAAGAAGAAGAAGAGGAAGAAGAAACGAAATATGGTTCCCGGATTCCGTCGCACCCTTTCTTTCCCAAACCAGCATCCCAGCCGTCCATCCCGACCGCAGAAATCCTACCACATCAGATCCACTAGTCTCCCATGCAGAGCACACCCCCAGATCTCCCAGCTCAAGGATGAGATCAATGAGCTCAAGACCTGGGAATCTAAAGTCCTTTCCCGGAATTCCGCCTGGCTTTGCGACGGTTTGAGCCGTCTCAGGTGCATTCACGACTCTCTTGACGACCTCCTCCAGCTTCCCCAGACTCAGGACTCACTCCGCCGTCAATCCCACTGGGTCGAGAAGCTCCTCGAAGATTTCCTCCGCTTTGTCGACGTCTACGGCATCTTCCGAGCTGCACTCTTGGCTCTTAAGGAGGAACACCTGGCCGCCCAGGTGGCCATAAGGAGGAGAGATGAGTCCAAGATCGCCTCTTACGTCAAGGCTCGTAAGAAAATGGAGAAGGAGATGTCCAAGCTCGTCTCTGTCGTCCGATGTATCGGGAAGAGTTTGGTTCCGGGAGCTGTGTCGGTATCAGATGGCGATGCAGAGTTAGCTGCAGTCCTTAAGGACGTCAACGACGTCACCGTATCAGTGTCCATCTTACTCTTCAACGGAATCCTATCCTCTTCGTCGCCGTCGTCGTCGTCATTGTCATCCAAGTCCTGGATGCTATGGAGACCCTCGAAGAAGACGAAGAAAATCGAGGCAGAGGAGGGAATTCGAGAGCTGGAAGAAGTAAGAGTAGAGAGCCTGTGCCGTTTGAAGAAACAAGGAGAAGAGGAGGTGCGCATGACATTGCGACGAATGCAGGCTTTGGAAGACTGCATTGGAGGGATTGAGAGTGAAAGCGAGAGAGTGTTTAGGAGTTTCATCAACACCAGAGTTTCTCTGCTCAACATTCTCACACAATAGAGAATAAGAGTGATGGATTGGAGAGTTTAATTATTGAAGGTTCAAAATTTTGTTATTTGAGTTAAAAAGAAGCGGGAAATAAGAAGAAGAGCCAGGAGCGTGAAGAGAGGTTGTAGTGGTGTGTACAGTAACGATCATATACATGTATTCTGTTAAATTAAATGAAGGCCCTTCCCAAAAGTTCTAAATTTCTGGGTCGACGTCGAGCCGAAACTCGCTGACATTTATCATTCTCGCTTGACTCTTGTTTAATTTTTCCATAGTTGAGGCTTGAGATGTATCATGCATGTGGTGGTAGTAAGTGCAGAGGGAAAAAAAATTCATTAATTTGTACCAACAATTGCATTTTGCACCATTTTAACAGCATTAATTGATTGATATATTTTGATGAGAATATGAATGGAAATTGAATCTCATTCTCACATTCACATAAATGATAAACCCTGAACGCGTTTGTAGGTTTGTTTAATTAACTTTAAACCTTAAGGCTGTGTTTGGTTTGAAGGAAAAAGTAGGGAAATTCATACAAGGTTTGTAAAGGTTTTTCTACCTTTTCCTTCCTTTTTCTACTTTTTCCTTTAAACCAAACATAACCAGCCGGATGGTGTATGATAAGGAAGGACACATCACACATCAAACTCTAGAAGAGTTATTTAGTGGCAACTTGAAACCATGCATTAACCCCACCCCTTCCTGTCTCAATTGAGGATATTGTGTATTCATATTTGAGAGCCAACCCAAGTTTCAGTATGGCATCCAACCACGATCCCTATTATGTATAGTACAATATCTCTCTATCTAGCGCAGCTAGCCAGCTTATAGTCTCAATGAATTTGGGTTGTTTTCAAATTTCAATATTCCTCCTACGGTCTCGGATCTAATTTATATCGAGGGCCAATCTTAATTTAACTCATCCATGGCCAAACATGTCGTTGATACACAAATAACTCAAGGTCTAGAAATTGAAATTCGGGATCAGCCTTTAATTATCCATTTTAATTTCTTGGCTGTTGGTCGCAAGTTGGCCACCACCAGAAACTGTTAACTGTAACAGCGCATGATTTGGGTTGCATAACTGCATTATTGATAACTTAAAATAGGGGTTATTTTGCTGGGCCCATACACTTAAATATGTATATATACACCAATGAAGCCACGAGAACAAGCTTAATAATGTAGAGTTGTTATCATTTAGGTGTTGCTTAATTAATTTGTCACTTGATTCTCCACCCCAATAATACACAGCTTCATTTCTTTTATGTTTATATTAAGCAAGTCAAGCTTAAATATACATCTGATGCATGCATGCTTTAAAAACATGTGTTTCAGAAATATAGATTTTCATATTTGACGGTTTCAAAAACTTGAAAGAGGAGGACTTTCCAGTTCATCACTACATTTATTTTCTTCTTCAGTTTAAATATTATTCTGCCTGCCCAGTGCCCACACAACGACCACCATTTTGCGGTTTGCGGTAATAGCTGTTCTTTTCCCCCATCTGATGGAACCTTTTCGTTCCGCTTCCGCCTTGGACAGGACAGTAGGTGAGTTGTGAGTAGGGTGGTATCTGGCAGCAGTACGTAGGGCCAAGTTCCATGTGAGTCGAGCTGGAATTACCCTGTCTCGGCTTCACGGTATATATTTTGGCCAGACCATGTATGGAGGCACGATTGGACGCATCCCATTTCATTTGGAGATGTCAACTTGTCAACCAACAGTAACACATTATCCTTTAATTAATTGACAACTTAAGAAGCCAGGATTAGCCGACCCAAACATGTCCAACAAATCATCAACTACATAATCAGACTTGGACATGAATAAACCCGCTCCCGGCGGTCTTCACTCTTCTTTCTTGATTTAACTTGAGTTTACATTCTTCTTGTTAATTCTAAATTGAAATATTTCTACTACTTTTTTTTTTTTTTTTTCCACCCCTTCCACAGAAGGACAGGGATGGGTTTTGGCCTTTTGGGGACAGTGGTCCGTTGCTTAGGGGTAGGGTCATTGTAAATTACCAGGTGGCAGATATTCAGAAAATCACGACCCACCTCACATGACATTCCGTATAAGAGACGATCTGTTGTGGATTAAAAGTGATACTACAAAATGAAATAAAATGAAAAATGAAGATAGTGACTGCTTGAGCTCGAGTGTTGCTCCACGATGAGTTTTCTATGAATAGTCACTATGCCCAGGCCCATCGATAACTTAATTAGGTTAAACGAGATCCATGGGTTAATAAGATTAACCAACATATGGGCCTTTAGATGGTAGGCCCAAAGCTCAATTCCTACCAATATTAAATGGTCAGATTGACGTTAAAATGATAAGAACAGCCACACAAAGGGTCCAGTTCAATGTATGCCTAAATCCTCTGTGTCAGCAGCACACCATATTCTTACTTTCTAGCCTAACTATTTTTGGCTCAGAGTGCCAAATATAAATATATTTGGTGCAAAACTTTGTATATGGTATTTCTAAACTCTGCATTTGCATTTATACGAATTGGACAAAATCCAAATTCACACTGTCCTCACGGCACTTGCAACTATGCATTGGGAATATCTCCCTATGAATAAAATCATACTAGTACAGACGGCTGTAAGGATGGTGTGTAGACGGATTTTGTGAGGATGAAGTCTGTGCTCCATTTATACAACTCTTGCAAGTTGCAACAACAAATGAACCCATGTATTGGGTATAGCAAATGAATTTGCTTCTAAGCGTTTATGGTTTAACAGTGATGGCCAAAGGCTTTCCTTTTCTTTTTTTTTTTATTTCTAGGGAATGTGTCTAGCATCCAAAATTAGTTATTCACAGAAGTACCATTTTATATAATAAATAAAGAAGGCTCTCTGGAAAGTGGAAACGATATAAATATAATCTCTCTTTGTAGTCGTCAAAAAATGGTGCAAGCCTTTGATTCCAATTTCCAACGTATGATTATTGCTGGTTTTGTGCGTACGTCCTTCCTTTTTTAACCAGCCAGCTTTTGATGACCCACTTACTATGTATATATATCTAATGATATGGAGGTAGACGGATTGCCTTAGCTAAAGAAAAGTAACCCGACTTGGTGGTGCAGTGGTGCTTGGAAGAATATACATCTCACCTCTGGCCTCTGGGTGAGAAGGGAGTTCATTTATCATTACTACTCTATCGTCTATATCCACCGTTGGCCCATGTCCTGGTGGTGATGAACTGATGATGATGTCTTACGTTTTTTAATTAGGTACATGCCGTTAGGGCCATTAAATGGCATTGATTATTATTGAGGTGGAATACATACAAATAAAGGGACCAGTGACAAATTGAGGATGGTATCGCAGAACCACAAAAATGATTACAAGAATACAAGATAGAGTGAGTGTGATTGATATAATGATATACATATTTGTCCGTTGTCCCTCGATCGCCTCATTGAGCAATGGCACCAGTGACAAGAACCAAGTGGGGAATTGGCCACAGTACCCACTCCCACTTGGTGGTGACTGGTGAGAGACAATTGGATTCAACGACGACCAATTCAATTGGAATCGGGTCAGGCTCATTTGCAAAGCGATAAGTAGGAACGAGGAAATGGGATCAAGATGGCCTTCTGGACTGTGAGAGTGATATAAGCCCATGATCCACTACTAGTATTGCCACCGCTCCACTCGCAAGCCAGCATAGTCATGGCTCATGGGCTCAAGTCTCAGGGTTCACATTCAAGAGGTTCTTCATTAAGGGATGCATGGATTCCATTTATCAAAAATAAAAAATAAAAAAAAGAAACAAAAGGTTTAGGAATGGATGATAAGACCCATCCAAGAGCAACCAAACAAGAAATGTAGACACAAACAGAGAAGGGAGCGAAGATGGTAGTGGTACGGTGTAGGGAGGTTCATTTGTCATCTACTCGGATATTGATTATTGAAGGCTTGAAGCAGTAGTGACTCGTGAGGCAGAAGCTAGTGGACAAAAACGACATGAAAAAGAGTCAGAGCGGGTCAATGTGGGTTGTTACACTTACTCTCCAAATGCTTCAGACTTCAAATACGAAACTGAAACCAAAATTATGTACTACCATCTCTCTCTAACTTTTGAGTTTGAGATCAGATGCTGCCTGCACCCTGCCATTAGGCCTTTGGCATCCATCATTTAATTTGCTTGTTCCATGACTCAATTTCAAACTTATTAAGGCCATGTTCGTTTTTCGTGAAGTGAAGGGGTTGGTCAATGGGATTGTGAATCCCATTCACCAATTTACCTGTGTTTCAATTCTAAAATTGTGTAGGACCCACGGTAAGTTTAATTTTCCCGGTGTAAATTGGTTTCCTGAGTGGAGGGTAAGTAGATAAAAAAGGAAAATCTCAAAATTGCCCCCCCGCCCCCAAAAAAAAAAAACGTATAAGGTTGAGAGCGTCTCTTCGACTTTTTTTTCCCAGAAATCACCTCTCGGCCTCTGCGTTTCTCCTCTCACCTCTTGGCTCTGCATTTCTCCTCTTCCACTCCATCATCTTGCTGCCATTGCCATTGGTTCTCTAAGTTGCTGCTGCTTGATCTAGTCATCGGCTCCATCATTGATTCTCCTCCATTGTTGCTGCTTCATCCTCCTCCACTCTGTTGTCGACACCATTGAGCTGCTGTTGCTTCGCTTGTCGTCTCTACTCACTGTTTTTTTTCTCCATTGAAATGGTAGGAATCACTATTCCTCTTCCTGTTGATCCGCCGTTCCAATTTCATCTGACCAGATGTTTTTTTCTACATTAATTTTACGGTTTACAATTTAAAATTTCCGACCAGATGTTGTGCAGGTAGAGACTCTGAGAATGAGAATCAATATACGAGAGAAATTCCTAATGTGCCATTCGATGCTATATAAATCGAGTTTTTACCTCGAGATAACTTGGATGCTTTCTCCAACCATAATCGATCAGGAACCAAGTAAAGTTCACAAAATACGGACATGACCATTCGCTTTGAAAAATTTTGGCCTCTTCATCAAACGATTTAGGATCTACTGACCACAAAATATTGATATTCAGATTTATCTAACCGCACATCGCGAATATCGGTAACCCTTGTCATTACTAAAATGTCTAATGTGTAGTTGTGTGAACATAACCAGCAATGTGTTGTAGTCAGTAGCTCCGACTTCAAACTACATAATACATATTACCGAGCCTTGCAAATTCTTGTTTAACCTGATTACGTAACCATTCTCAAATGGTGCAATACCTGTTTTTTAAATAAATTTAAGACATTACATCAACTAATTTTGATTTAAACAATGATGTATTCTTATTTCACTGGGGTTGCATGCAACCAATGCTACAGTAGAGTGTTCACTAGTTTTAAATTCTAAACACTAGAGAATCTGATTTTTTTTTTTGTTTGATCATCGGAGTATCCATATTTTATAAGGTTCCTGGATCCATCAACTACAAAAAAAGTTGTGTGAATATATTCCTTTTTTTTTTAAGATTTTGAAAGAAGGGAAAGTTGGTCAATAAGATTTTAGTTTCCATTGAATTTCTGTTTTTTTTTTTAATGCAATATTTTTATTTTTAATAAATTTCTCTGTTTTTTTCCAATGTTCTAGTTTTTGTCTGAAACATATTTTGTGATTTTTTATCAATTCCTGTATTTTCTGCAATTTTTGCTTTTTTTTTTGTCTGAAATATATTTTTTGGCTCAAACATACATTCTTTTTATTTCTATCAATTTATGTACTCTGTGCAATTTCTGCTATTTTACGTTGAAATATACATGTATTATTTTTTATTAATTTCTGTATCTTTCTGTAATTGTATACCAGGCTATAATCTTGGAATGAATGTCTTGTTGTTCCACTCCTTTTCACATAAACTTTTATTAATGAAAATGCTGCTACTTATAAGGAAAATGTAAAAATATCATAAATCTCATCCTAGAAATTCAAAAAGAAAATCAATGTGTTGATTTTGTTACTGTTAAAAGTTCGAAGATATTTCTATAGATGAAAAGTGGGTGAATTAGAGTATTTTAGTTAGAAATTGTGTATTTTCTCTTGCCTCGAAAGCATCGAGGGATAGGCTTCTTATTTGGAAGAGAAAACAGTAAAAGCTCTAAACGAACCATGATTTATGTTCAGAGAGAATTGAGGGGGAAGCAGAGTTCTATACCACCTACTGTGTAAAGAACATGTTAGTTATTAAGTTTGAGACGGTTCTATTTAGGCAGGAACCTCAAATTTTTAAATGAGTTGAAGACAATTTTGGAGTTTGGCTTTTGAGATCTATTATGGGAGATAGGGAGGGATCCAATGGCTTCTTACCAGTTATCCTTTATTTTCCTGGTTGTCTGAATTACTTACAAGTTACGACTTATAATAGTGAGGTCACATTAATAACCCCATTACCCCACACACTACTATCTTATATGATTTATGGTTCCAACACCAAACAACAGTATTGCTTATATGGGTGTTGGAGGGTAAAAAGTATTTCTTTATTTACTTTCTTTGTTTCAAGACTTTTGTTTGAAGGAGTTTGAAAATGTTCTTGACTGTCAAGTCAACAGCCTTGGTCTTACTTCTGAACAAGAAGTAGGGGAAGTAGTCTTTGAAGCTAGGGAGGCAATTGAGGATAACACCGGTCAGGTTCTTGGGGTAAAGGACACTTCAAAACCTTTTGAAGGCGTTAAAGAAAGGGATGATTTGGGTTCAGATTGTTTGCTTCTAGAGAGGGAGGTAAAAATTGACAAAACTTACATTGTTCAGAGAAGGGAAGACTTGGGATAGGTGGTGAATAAGGAGGTGGACCTAATTAAAATCTTGGGGTTATAAACATAACATGCATATTTATGAGGTTCTAGTACCTAGGGAGCCTTTTGAAATGGAATTTGTATGGCCCTGTAGGTACTGTTCTCTTCAATTTTGTTGCTAATCAAATTCCTTTTTCTTCTTATGGTATGATCCTTATCAAAGTAGCAGAATTGATCATCAAACTTCTGTCTCCATTTTCAAGTCTTAATTTGTTATTTAGAGGGTGTTTGCCAATATAGGTGATTTTGTTTTTCAAAAAAAAAAAAAGAATTGTTTGTATTGATGTGATAGTTTTTTTTTTTTTTTTTTGAAAATAGAATCATACATATTGGAAAACACGCCCTTAGACAATCAAAAGCTTTGCTGTGTCACCAAAACTCTAGATTCTACTCACACTTTTAGCAGAAGTTAGTGTAATCATAGCTTTCATGTACAGAACTTGAAAATGCCTGTTGTTTCAACTGGATTCTCTTGTGTCACCAGAACTCTAATGGTCTGTTGCACAATCCATTTTTTCAGTTCTGCTCAATTTTTTGCTACTTGCACTAGAAGAAGAGACTGGAAGGCCATTCTCAAAGGGAAGGGGTTGTTACTCATTATATGAATCCCCTTGGTTTTCGGATTGATCTTTAGGGTTCTCACCTTATTTTTATTGTTGAAAATATTGCAAGTCAAGCAGAATCATAGCCATTCTTTTAATTATATATGATGACTCATCTGCTCTTTTGTATATATGTTGAAACAAAAATGACCTTTGGGCACTTGGATGCAGGTGCTTTCGGGAATTTCTCCCTTCAAATATGCAAGTGAATGGCTCATTTTTTCAAAGAATCATAGCCAGAGATATCAGATTTCCAAACTACTTTGCTGAAGCTAAAGACCTTATTCAAAAGTTATTAGTAAGTTAAAAGCACTTGCAGGTTAGATTTAGTTTAGTTTGAGTTGTTAAGACACACTTTTATGTTTGTCCTAAATACTACTTATCTTCTTTATCTTTTGTTCTTTTTGGATCTTAACAATGTCATTCATATTGAGCTTTGCTTTGCCCGCCCACTCTCTCTCTCTCTCTCTCACAAACACACACGCACACACACATAGCTCTAGATGCCATATTTGTTCAATCTATTATTTGCAATTTAGACTTAAAGAGTAGTGGCAGAAGTTCCTTTCCATCTTTAGTTTTATCGCAATTCAGACTTGAAGGATGAGCAACATTGCTTGGAATTTGTTGTTTTCTTATTTATCAATTAGTGGTGGGCTCATATCCCTTGAGCCTCAATTTAAACCCATCCTTAATTTTTGTCAGACCCAAGTTTTTACACTAGAGACTCAAAATCTAAGCGCATCTCATGCAAAACTTCTGGTAAGTTGGGGTTGGGCTCAAGGGGCTGTAAATGTGTTATGTTCAGATTAGATCTTTGGGACAAAAAACTTTAAATTAATTTCTTTGGGACAAAAGAAAAACTTTAATTTACTTCTACCTATATAGAAATTTGTACAATTCAAGAGACATAGGAGTTTTTGTTTTCTTGAAGATGCATTTCCATTTTCCTTTTCAATGAAGAGATGCATTTCTGCATTAGATTTGTAGATTATCTCCATAATAGATAGATATGCACTGATTCATGTCCTGAATTGTGGGTTATATATCTGCCATTATTTGCAATAATGTCTCTGAGCTTTGAATCGCAAAGAGCTGGACAGACCATGTTCCAAATGCACGCTCACTTGATGTGAGCAATGGACCTACAGTCCCATCAACTGCTTCTAACTTTGTTGGAGCTGCATCCCAAGGATCAAACATGTCGAGCAGCATGCTTGCTGCTGCTACCCCCAGCGCCAGAAACATATACTTGGTGAGTGCCTTTATACCCTTGTCAAGAAACACAAGGTAAGATTAGGTGTATGAACATATTCTTGTTTATCATAAAATATATTGTATAGATTCAATAAAATCTATATATCTTCTATTTGTAGCCTGATCTTGCTGCAAAAATAACTGGAATGCTTTTGGAGATGGATAACTCAGAACTGCTTCTTTTGTTGGAGTCACCTGAGTCATTGGCTGACAAGGTAGAAGAAGCAATGCAAGTGCTAAAACTCTCCAAGACCAGAGTTTCTAGACAGGATTCTATTCATCCAAATTATTTATCGGCTGAGATTGCAGTCAACTAAATATACCTTATCTGAGGTTGTGCTCCAAGAAGCAGTGCTAGGATCCACCCAACTGTTTTTGATCTGGAACATCAATTAATGTCTTGTTTTGTGAAGTGGTTGTTAACTTGTTATTAGTGGTATGATGTTTAACTTGCTATATCAGATGTCTTACTGATGTTTTTGAGTGATTCAAAGCGCCTTGTAGTGAGATCTGAACAAGTTATTCTATGTTCTTGTTGATCTTTCCTCCACAGGTTATTGAATGAGTTATTGTTTGGATAGGTTATTTTGAACTTGTTACTTGGACAGGTTATAGTTGAACAGGTTATTCAACTTATTATTTGGACAGGTTATGTGTTAATGAGACAAAATGTCCAAAAAAACATGAATTTGGGCCAAAGGGTAAAATTGGAAAGATATGAAAAAAAAAACAATTTACCCAGGAAAGTGGGTGTTGCAAAAGAACATGGGAAAATAAGAACTTCATTTACCCACTAACCCACTAACCCACCAATGACCTTGATCACTCGACCCCACCCAAAAAGGTGGAATAACAATTCTCCATTCAAATAAGTTTAAATTTGAAGCTCAACGATGTTCTTTAGGGGGTATAATATTGAATGGTGATATGCATAGACAGAAATTCCAAAGCCCTTTCAACACAAAGATCTTCCTTTGTTTTTGGTCCAAGTAGAAAGCTCCCCCTGGTCCCACTTTAATGGTGGGTCTCATTTTCATGGTGAAATGTGCTGTGTAGAGAGGTCGGAATGTGTTTTGTTACAATATCGTCTGTATTTATCATGTACTTTGTACTCGATTTTTTTTTATTTATTTATTTTTGGGTACTCAGTCTGTACTCTGTAGCAGGTGTTCCATTACACCTGTGAGACCATACATGTACATGAGAGATGAGAGAGACACCTGTCGCTGACTGAATGGAGTCTTTTCGTTCATGGGACAACACAACGGCCCGGTGGCCCCTTGTGTCGGACCCACTTACATTATGAAATATGAATCGTCTTCATCCTCCCGCACCTTTCTTTCACATACACACAGTTCAGTTCCATGATTGAACACATGTGAGTGAGGGCAAAAGAAGATTCACATGAAAAAGGAAGATCCGCATCATGTGGGAGATGTACCATATCGATCGTTTGGTTTCCTATTCTTTCCTCTCTAATACCCAACCGTAACCTGCTTTACATGGATATTGTCTCCATTGCCCGTTTTCAGGCATTTAGTTGTGTTCTTTGTTTTTTAATGAAATTGTCTCAAATTATATACATAAGCTCAACTGAGAACTAAGTTTCACTTGCTATTTTCTCCGCCACATCACCTACATTTTTGTCTCTCTTCTCCTATTAATTTCTGACAAGATTCCTTTTGTTATTCTCTCATCAATTGAAGAAAAGTATGTAGTGTTTTCAAGGAATTCTCTGGTATTTTTTATTGAAATACATTAAAAAAAAAAAGCCATTAGCCCTATTACCGAATGACCAATACTGGTCTTGGCTACCCAGGACTATTGGGGTGGGGTGGATATTGAATATATAGCAAAAGTACCTAACCTTTGTCACTTTTTGGGTGATGCATTTTCTAAGGGATATAAATAAGAATATGCATGGGCGCCCACAGGCCACAGTCCATCCCAGCCCGTGTATTGGGAATATCTGAGATGTGCATGTACGGCTCCAATCTGAACTCCATAAATAATCCCAACCATATTTAATTTGCATTTATAAATGCTGCCTATAAAGATATACTTAAGTTTTCGGAGGTGTGAATTATTTTTCCTGTCCGTTTTAAAAACAAAACGAAATCAACTAGTCATTATACAAATTAAAAGCTCTGCAATTACTAATGGATCATAAGACGTTACCTTTAGAACTACAGGTGTATGTATGGTGAAAGCCTAATTATGGAAGGGGAAGTGATGGCCCCAGATATCATCATATCCTAGTTGGTTGGTCCCTTTTCCCTCAAATACAATAATTGCTTGGGTTGTTAGGGATTATTATGACACAACTCTGAAGCTTTCTTTCAAATCAATAGGAAAAGAAAAAAAAAAAACGAACTCCATCAATACTGCATAGACATGGGTGGCGAGGGAAGCAATTCGTGGTACGATGAGTCTGCAGTGCGAGAAGGTGATTCTGTAATCACTATTCGATGTATACTATTCCACCTTGGTCTTGTCGATATCAGAGGAGGTGAGGCGACCCGATCCGAGCAGCTTCAAGCGCACCTTCTTAGAAGCTGGCATGCTGATAGACGCTCTTGCAAAGCTTGGGTGTGAGGATCAACCTGATTGGGCTCTAGAACGATCCAGACCGATGATTGAGAAAATTTGGATGGAGGATCTACTGGATCGAAGATCTGTTAGGTCTTGTTGATGTCTTCCAATGTGTATCAGAAATAAAAAAATAAATAAATAAGGTTTTTAAGTGATGAGGGCGGATTTGGCCCTCTGGTGACATTGTGACATGTGGCATCTCGGAACAATTGGGTGACACCCGTAACCATTTATACAACAACTTACCTTTAGCCAAGATGATGGCGGCCTGGCACAAGCATCGAAATGGTGACCTGGCATATTTGACATTGCATATCCCAACACTACCACGATCCTTGGAAGTTGGCCCACATATTGAACATTCCGGAGGATGGTCAACGTGCATGGCGGTTGCCTCCGGGAATCTCGGACTACTTAGACGACCTCTCGGAAATCTCGGATGCGGTGCGTGAAGCCCATGCTAAACAATGCCTATATAAAGGCACCAACCCCAGTGACATAGGGGGGGGGGGGCAAGTAAGTATATTCTAGCTCTCATACTTTATGATTTTTAGCTCGCAGTCTGCTATGAGAGTACTGACTTAAGCATCGGAGCGACCTCGCTGGGTTAGCCACCCGGGTCCTCTGGCATTGATTCCTTGCACGTCTCTAAAGAACCACGAAGCTCAACAATCAATCCAGCTCGCCACCAGTCAGCTCGACACCTAACCTGCCCCCAGCTTGGCACCTAGTCCACTCCCAGCTCGACATCCAGGTCCTCATCTAGCAAAATTTTCCACTTCGGCCTCTGAGTCATCGGCCACTTGGAAGCAAACTGAATGACGAGGTACTTAGCCAAAAAATTGATTCATCAATTGGCGCCGTTTGTGGGAAACACTACAAAAAGCTAAGTTCTCATCTTCTGAAAGGCTAAGTCCTCTTATTCCAGAAAACTAAATTCTGACATTTTAGAAACTAAAGCTCTCACATTCTAATTTCCATTTTTTATGAACTCAAAGACTAAGTAGGAAGTTGATGGCCAATAGACTAAGCAGCTTTGCCGACTTTATATCAACTCGGATAAATCCTCATCAATCATCTTCACGAGGTACCCTCTACAAGATGAGCTCTTCGTGGCTTCAGCGGGAGTTGGCGGCCAACGGACTGCACGGATGCCCCTGCTGGTCGAGCTTTCCAAGGCTCTCGTGCGAGTTGGTGACCTAAGGTCGGTAGTGCTGCCCCCATAGGTCGAGCTCCTAGTAGCTTCTTGTAGGAGTGAGAGACTGACGTCACGAGGCTGATACAACGCAGTCGCAGCTCTAAAGTGCCAAACTAATAAAAGACCTCGGCACTACATAAGACCAATTTGCCTCTTCGGCATGGGCAAAATCAAGGGTAAGGAGAGTGGACTACGAGTCGCTCCCAGAGCCTAAGGTCAAAAGTGTCGAGCTGGTAAAAGACCTCGGCACCACATTAGATCCAGTCGCCTCTTCAGCATGGGCAAAATCAAGAGTAAGGAGAGTGGATTGCGAGTCACTCCCTGAGCCTAAGAGCTAAGGTGTCGAGTTGATAAAAGACCTCGAAACCACGTGAGACCTAGTCTCTTCTTTTGCATGGATGAAATATAAAGCAGCTCATATTCAGCATGAGAAAACAACGGAAAGACTAGTTCGCTCTCAGCACCATGCAAACTTGATTTCTTCACAGCCGACCTCCACCTCGATTGCAGGCTCTGCATCAAACTTACTAGCTAGGGCCAGTTCGAAGGATGCTGTGTCGAAATCTACCTAGGTGGAGCAACCTGATAAAGCAGTCACATAGAACCCCCTCTTAAGGACGGCTTGATGAGATTCACTCTTGAGGTACTTAGTCGGATCGTAGAACCTCTTGATGGTCACATCCCTAATAAGTTAGATGTCCTCAGAGTACCTGCTCCACCCCTCCTCAAGTAGATGAATTCGCTCTCAGGCTCTGAAAATAAAGATGGAGAGGTCCTGCACAAGGCTGCAAACACTTGGACTCTTCCGACCTAAGAAGCAAATTGGATCGACGTGTACGAGCTCATCGAATTAGTCATTCCAGGCCAAAAGGAGCAATCTACTCCCTTCGCTAAGTTACTTTCAGCTCGGGAGTGGGGGACAATTGATGAGAGCGAATTTGGCCCTCCAGTGACATTGTGACACGTGGCATCTCGGAACAACTGGGTGACACCCGAAACCACTTACACAACAACTTACCTTAGCCAAGTTGATGGCGGCCTGGCCCAGGCGCCGAATAAGCGACCTGGCACAGGCGCTGACCTGGCAACCTTGCATAGGCTCCAACCTGGCGACTTCGACCAGAATTCAAGTAGACTAGAAGCACCTCGTCTAGGGCCAACCTACAACACCTTGTCACTGGCCGAAGTGACATCAACGCAAGGAGCGATCTCCCTCGAGTGCGTGCTAGCTTGACTGAGGTCCAGGTGGCGACATGCAAAATGTGCTCGCCAACAAACTTGGCATGCATATCCCAACACTCCCACGATCCTTGGAAGTAGGCCCATGTATTGAACGTTCCGGAGGATGGTCAACGTGCATGGCGGTTGCCTCTGGGAATCTTGGACCACTTAGACGACCTCTCAGAAATCTCGGATGCAGTGCGTGAAGCTCACGCTAAACAATGCCTATATAAAGGCACCAACCCCAGTGACATAGGGCGGCAAGTAAGCATATTCTAGCTTTCATACTTTATGATTTTTAGCTCGTAGTCTATTATGAGAGTACTGACTTAAGCATCGGAGCGACATTGCTGGGTTAGCCACCTTGGGTCTTCTGACATTGATTCCTTGCATGTCTCTAAAGAACCATGAAGCTCAACAAACAATCCAGCTTGCCACCAGTCAGCTCGGCCCTCTGGTCAACTCATCACCTAATAGGCAGCTCGACCCTCTGGTCAGTTCGGCACCTAATAGGCAGCTCAGCCCTCTGGTCATCTTGGCACCTAATCTGTAGCTTGACACCTAACCTGCCCCCATCTCGGCCTTGTCAGCTCGGCATCCAGGTCCTCACCCAGCAAAATTCTCCACTTCGGCCTCTGAGTCATCGGCCACTTGGAAGCAGACCGAATGACGAGATACTTAGCCAAAAATTGATTCATCATGTAGAAATTGTAAGGGTGCAAATTGAGCCCAGTTCAGATTCAAAATATTCATCAACCCCCTATTGAGACTTTTTATCATCATCAATATTCATCAACATTTTCTTCAACGATTCAAAATATTCATATATCTGAACTAACTGTTGTCACAATTTTATAGCTTTTCAAAGATCAAGTTCAGATTTACTAGAATCTAGATGCAACCTAATGTAGGCACATATGGAAGCACGCGTTTGGCAGTGGCGTTTAGAGTGGGCCCCATCAAGATGCGCATGGAATCAGGATTAATGACGCGTGGAGTCACCCGGTGATATCGGATGATCATGCCCCTCGTGTACGGACCGCATCTGGACCGTCTGAGCTCATCTAGCTCCAGGCAGCCTCAAGTATAAATAGGAGGCAATCCTTTCAAGGTAAAGGATTGGATGTTAGACTCAAGACCAAGTACTTGAGAATTCTTAGTCTCTTTCGTGGTCTCGTATGAGTATTCACACCTCAGGCCTTGTCCACCTTGCACCGCATTTTTACTAACTTAAGCATCGGAGTTTCTACCTCAGGTACCAACCTGGTGCCTCTAACATTCTCCTTTCTTCACTCCTTGGAGGGCGGCCCTACCAGCCCTCGGCCACTTCGGATCTCGGATTACTCGACCACACCTCGGCTAACAACACAACCTACTTATATTATCAACTAAATTTGATCAAATGGACTTTGCAATTATAGATATAACGATGAAGGGGATATTCATAGGAAAAAGGAAAAAAAATAGAATAAGCTCTCTTTTCTTGTAAAAAAATAAAATGAATAAAAACATTGTTTTTTGGTATTTTGGTGATATGTTCAGACTTCGAATCCCCGACCACTGAATAACCGGTGGTTGTGAGCAATATTTACAACCCATTGTTGACTTGGTCAGTTGAACTATTTGAATTGTCTGGTCAGGATTTTGGGTCCGTTTAATTAAGACTCATCAAACGATAAAAATCATTGACTTGGTCAAGAACTGTTCGACTCGGCCAGTTTGACCTAGTGAACGAGTCTCGGGTTACACACTAAATACATGCGAACTTTTGGAGGCCATAATTTTGCACTCTGATGTTCAATTGCGGTGTTTTTTTTTTATTATTATTTTGGGTAACTTTTCAAAATCTATGCATCCCAAGGGCTGTAGACGTCTTGCTCTGCTATTTTTGTGAAAAAACCCCCTTTTAAACCTCAAATTGCAATTTTTTATAAAAACATATATTAAATATACAATAACACATATATCTAAAACATATTTATTCATTATTTATTGATAAAATATATATTTATATACATATATACACTGATGTGGCATGACCTGATCAAACCGGTAACCTACTAGTAAGAAGCAAAATCTCTGGGTTGGTTTTTAAGACATTGGTTGTGAGAATTGAATCATGTCTGTTACAAAAAATAAAAAAAATAAAAAGCATTGTCTTAGGGTTATAAACAAGGCATAAAGATTCTGCGTCTATTGTGTGAAGAAAAAATAAATGCAGTGTAAAGGTGGGTAAGTTGAGGAGGCCAATCTGGATATAAGGTGCGCCTGTTTCCACTTCCCCAATCAGCCCAGCTGTGAGAGAGAGCGAGGCGGGCCCAGTTATTAGTTGGACCAGCGAGGGCAGGCAGATCCTGGTTTTATAGGATGCAATAGTTGGCAAGTTGGAACTTGGTAGTAGGAGCCCGAAGGAGGTAGCGTGGGAACGCGTGCATTCCTCAGATTGAGTGAGGGACTGACACAAGCACATGCACAGGCACAAATGCACTACAACCAACAGGAGCGGGTCACCGTTGGCTAACTCTACCCTTTCTCCAACTGAGATCGAGCAGCATTCGAGTTTGTATTTTGTTTTCATCGGGAAAAAGAAAAAAGATGGAAAGAGCATGAGATTGAATTCAATGTATGGATAGGTGTAGGTCCCACCATTAATTCTGTCCCAATCCGTCGGTGTTCAGCTCAGACTTGAGAAGGAGCCTCATGGATTTCACGAGGACTCAAAATCATTGTTATTTGACGTTAGCGCTGTTCCACATCGGATTTGGATTTGGATTGGGATTGGCACCCACCTAGAAGTTGATGAATTGTGTCAGATACAGACAGAATTCTAGAAAGAGAGAGAGAGAGAGGAAGATGGGAAGCGTTCATGAATCATGAACATGAGAAAGTGATGGGTGTTACTGTCGATTATACTTTTATAGTGCGATGATGATGTTGGCCTCGATTTCGTTGTCCTCGACCATGAATAGTAGCCTCTGTGAAATTCCTTTTAAGACTTGGCCTGATGAACACGACCCTACTAGTCCCAATTTCCAAAGGGCAAAGGCTAAAAAATAAAAAAGTTACAGACCGCGAGCGACGCATATAATGAATAATGAATGGAAAGATGAAAGGTAAAAGTAACAGTGCATGGCCATTGGCCAGTGGGTGGGTGTGGGTGTCCTTCTCTTCGTCCCTATATATATATATATATATATTTGAGACAAAATTAAAGGTGCTGCTCTGCTAATGAAATGAAAAACAAAAAAGGAATAGCTAGCGGCGGGCGGCGTTGCCGATCACAGAGAGACGACAATTGTTCAGTTCCCACAGAAGGAGGTTGAATCGGTAGTGTCGGCCGGTGACATGCATGTTTATGTTTATCAACAACGAGAACGAGGAAACCTTGTTCGGCACTCGGATGGGCCCACGTCAACGTGAGTCGCTGCTTCATCAACAATGCGATTTCTATCATGTATGCAGTATGCGTGCATTATTGTTAAGGGATAATGTTACAATGGAGACTAGCTTGTTAACATCTCCATGTGAATTCAGAATTGTTGTACGTACTTGAGGGTTGAGGGTCGGCTCGGCTCGGTTCACTCACACGCCACTTGTACTAATATTATTGTAGCAAACACTTCTTCACACGGACACCTATATATTGATAACTTTAATTTCCTAATTTCCCTTATTCAATAATCAATGACAGGCTTTATTCAATTCGTCGTAATTATAATTATTATATATAATTTGGTGACCTTTGGAGTTTCGACTTTCGGTGGTGATGATGATTAGTGATTAGAGTTACTACGTACTATATACTTTTGGTTTTAGGCTAGCTTTTAGCAATCAACAAGACAACAACACCAACACTCTGCTCATCCATGCAACCGTACGTTGAAAATTCATGGTGATGGTGGCAATAAACTGCTACTTGAAAAAAAAAAAAAAAAGAGTGGAGAACTAATGAACTAATAATAATAATAATGGACATGTGCAGTGCATAACACCTTTTTAGATTTTATTAAGTTTGGGATGGCAAGTGTTAGTGGGACACCACAAATGGAAATGGGGTGGGGAGTGGGGGACCCTTTAGGAAATTAGGCATTACATTACGTGCTGCTGCCTGCTGCTGCTGCTATATATATGCCAATGCCAGTATGGATGCCAAAAACCCAAAGCCTGCTGCTACTTACCATCTTATATATTAATTACCTGGCCTGCCTACGTCCAAACAAGATAAACTTGTTTTTTTTTTTGTATCACGACAAAACGTCCATTGATGTGTGCCACGTGGAGATATGCTCAATCTGTCTCATGACATGTGGAGTCACATGTGTCCATGCGCATTATATATGTTATCCTCAAACTGGAGATACCAAAACCCCGTATTTCCATCTTTTCCTTTTTTTATTATTAATTTTCTTTTTTTTTTTTGGTTGGGGGGGGGGGGGTACCTGCAAATTTCCAACATTATTTTATTACATAAAGGCTTTATAGGGGCAGAGCTTTGCAAAATTTGGTTCTAATTAACTCAGAACTATATTTCTTTGGCTTCAAACTTGTTTCTTGGTTTTATTTCTTAAAACAAATAAAACCTATGCTATTTGTGAAGAAATTTCTGGTTCGAGTGGAGCGTGAAGAAATTTCTGGTTTTAGTGCCGTATCTGTAAAACTTACGTGTGACTGTGTGTATGACTGTATGAGGCATGATACTCCGGCCACAAAGTGCGATGACGTGTAACACTTGAAGTTCTGCTTGCCCACACCCACACATGGAGTCATGGACTAATTGTCTAGTTGAACCTCTCCTCCTTCTTATTGATGCATGAGATGACACCACACCTCCCGCTTTTTTAATATACAAGATGACAACAAAAGGGGCCTAATTACTTTGACTTTGACCTAAAAACAACAGCAGATGCCATCAAATTCTCTTGCCCAAGACTATAAGACAAATCAAAGCAATTAATATTTAATAGCACTTTTTTTTTAAGATTTTGCTTTTAAAATTATGCATCTTAATTATTAGCAATTTGGTTTTAACACTTCACACGCTTCCTCCAATTCCAAATTGCAATTCAAATCAAACCTAACAAGAGAATCGAATCAGTTTCATGTGAAAATGAAGCACCTCACGTCACTCGTCTACCGTTAATTATTCATTAATATGGTTTTGCCCAATAACCAAGCCCCTGTCTTTTCCCTTTTCTTTTTCTTTTTATTTTTTATTTTTAATTTACGGTGAAGCAGAGAGGCACTGCATACCACCATCCTAGATTTTTTCATCAAATATCCACGCTTTTTGTTTTATTTTATTTTTAGTATCACGATGAGAATTGAAAATGATCTCACGCATTTCGTATTGCACGTGTGGAAATGTCTAAGCCACGTTTGCTGTGGATGGCATCTCGTGGAATTTCAGTTTTCATAAGCTGACGCCCGGGACTGGCGGTGGAATGATTGACGTCGAGAGAGAGAGAGGATTGAAGAAGCGGTTAAATAGAAGGGACAAGTAAGGATTAGCAGATGGGGCCACCGCCACAGTGCCACTCCACTCTATGATCTGATGCCATTCAAGTTCAACTCTTCTTTGACCAATGGTCAAACTACTCCTGATCTTATTTATCATTAATTAATATTAATAAAAAAGTCTTTTTAAATTTTTTATTATCTTTTCATGAAAACAAATTATGGCCATGTTCGTTTCGCAGATTTTATTGGAGGAAAGTGGGGACTCTCCTACATTCTTTTTCATGGTTTAGATGGGATCCATGGTGAATATGTTTTCTTCAGATATCACTTACCCAGAGAACTGTTACTCTTCTCCCATTTGGGTTTTGGGAAAGTTAATTTTCCTAAGGCTATGTTTGGTTTAAAGGAAAAGGTAGGGAAAAATAAGAAAACTTATATAAAGTTTGTAAAGGTTTTTTTTACCCTTCCCTACCTTTTCCTTCAAATCAAATATAGCCTAAATAGAGAGTAAATGTTCAAAATGTAATATGTCAAAAATACTCATTAAAACAATATAATATAAAAAAGTATGGATTTGGACCCAAGGATAAAAATAATAAATATAAAAAAATTAACAACTTAATTGAGAAAGTGGGTGAGGTAAAAGAATATGGGAAAGTTGAGAGGCCTCATTTACTTGGATAAATTTAACAAAAAAAATATAGATAAGTTACTTAGCTGGATAAGTTTTTCCTTTGGTAAATGGCCTCTCCCTAAATGAACAACGCCTATGAGAGGTAAACTAACGGTATAGAAGTTAAAAGGCAAAAGTTATACTTTATATCATACTCCCTTAACGTTTTTTAGTTTTTTCCCCCAATGCTATAAAGATTGACCTGGAGGTCGAACCGTTTTTGCCTCCAGGTCACCTGTTTGATTGACTAGGTCAAACAGTTCAGACCATTCCACACCATCATATGTCTACATACATACATACATACATATATATATATAGATAGATAGATAGATAGATAGATAGATAGATAGATATATGTATATATATATACATATATATATATATATATATATGTATAAATATATATATTTTATCAATAAATAATGTATAAATATGTTTTAGATATGTCATATGTATTTTTATATTTAACTTATATTTTTAACTCAGTTTTTAATTTTTTTATTTATAAAAAATATTAAAAATTACAATTTGATGCTAAGTAAGGAGTTTTTTGGCGAAAATAGGCACCTTAGGACACAAATTTCAAAAAGTTATCCAATCAAACATTGGAATGCAAAAGTATGGCCTCCAAAAGTTTGCATACATTGAGTGTGCAACGCATGACCCAAGGACCCGGACCCGGTCGAATGGGTCAACATTTGAACTGGCTAGGTCGAACGGTTCTTGACCAAGTCAACGGTTTTTTACCATATGATGGGTCTTGATTGAACTAGACCCAAAATCTTGATCGAGTAAGAATTCAAACAGCTCGACCGGCCGGGTCAACGATGAATTGAAAACACTGTTTTCCCCCACTTGTTGCTTTTCTTCACCAAAACATTCACTATGGTAAAATGGTATCACAAATTTCCTGAATTGGTTAACAAACCAAACAAGGCCTAATTGCGAAATCTTTTCGATTGTATTTGTAATAAAAAAGAATAGAAAAAGGGAAATCATCAAAAGACAGAAAATAGTCTGCAAAAGACGAATAAGATCACCATAGTAGGTTGTTTTGCAAAGTTTAAGCAATAAGGACCATGTGGCGGGTTCCCATACAAAACAAGGCATTTCCTATCACCATGAAACAACCATTGGTTCAATTATATAATCGATATAGTAGAAAAAACCAATCAAACTTTCAATTCAAAAAAGCTAACTAAAACACAAAACCAATCTGTTCAAAGAAACAACATTACGTAGCAAATAAGGAGGCATCAACTTTTTCAAATTGATGGATTGGTAACTCTATATTTTGGATAGATTTGTTATTTTCCTCTGATGGAGGTCCATCACAAGGCCCATCTCACCCCTAGGGGCGGCAGCTCCTAGGATAAGATCAATTCAAGATAAGGTTAAGCCCAAGAATTCAAAATAAGCAAGAACTAATACAAGATTAGCAAGACAAAGCAAGACTCTTCCAAAGATTAGCAAGCTAAAACAAGACTCTTCCAAGATTATCAAGAAAGACTCCAAGAAGCATCAAGATTAGTAAGATAATCCAAGATTTATGCATCTAGGGAGATCAGACAGTGGAGATCAAACCAAGGAGAGTTCGATCCTGTTAGATTAGATATTTGGATCTATCCTAGTTGTTGTTTCCTAGTTCTTTTACAATTTCCAAATGTATTATAAATGCTGCTATTTTCCCAAAATTAATAATCAATTCATACTTCATATTTTCAAAATTTTTTCGAGTTCTCTTCCTCCTATTTTCGCCACATTTTCTCTCTCCTAGAGAATTCGGTGTTCTTCGCTAGAAGCTAGCAATCGCCCAGTGCTTGCATAGCTAGCTCCGGTTCTCATTGCTTCCACGCTGCGTCATCCTCAATACTAAATTATCTAAAGCCCTGTTTGGATAGATTTTTACTTGTACTTTTGGAAGTATAAAAGTATAAAAGCTTTATGCATTGTTTGAATTGCATATTTTGTACTTTAGCTTTCATAGTTTTTAAAAGCACAAAAACCCCTTTATGGTGAAATTGTGCTTACATTTTCGTGGAAAAGGTGGTCATGTGTGACCACCCTTCAATAAAACCCCTCAAACAAAGACTTCTCCTTTGACCGTTGTTTTCAAGCCTTAGACCTACCTACCGTTGTTCAACTTGCTCCATTGTCGCCTATCTTCGACCACCAACCCACAGAAAATCGTCGCTCGAGCACGGTCGGTTGCTGCCGCTACTACTTCTTTGTTAGAATTGTTGGATTTTAATCTCATAAGAGATTAAATCCAATGGGTTTGATTGGTCAATTACATTAGAAATTGCACCTGCAAACTTGGTTGAAAAATCAGTTTTTCTCTTACAAAAAACCCAGTTTTGAACTTATCCCACCTACAAACCCAGTTTTGAACCTGTTCACCTATGCGAACATAGAAGTGGTGCCGCTTCTCACGAGGGTTCGGGTCTGCTCTCGGAATTGTTCATGAAACTAGGAAAGAAGCACATGGCCATAATAGTGCTAAGCAAAAGTTGAAACTCTTGTAGAGTCTGGACATTTTTGTGTGTATAGGTGTCTCCAGTCTGTCTTGAGAATAATTGGTTTAAGGTCTTACCACCAATAACTTTGACAAGGCTTTGAGATAACTATACTAACAAGAGGTTTAAGTTGATAAACACCTTTTGTATGCATAACTGTGTCATAATAGTTTGGATTGAGAGAGAACTATGTAATTGATCAATCAATGTGAGGGATTGTTGGATTTTAATCTCATAAGAGATTAAATCCAATGGGTTTGATTGGTCAATCACATGAGAAGTTGCACCTGCACACTTGGTTGAAAAATCAAAATTTCTCTTACAAAAAACCCAGTTTTGAACTTGTCCCACATTGGAAAATTATAAGTTTTGTTTTCAGTTTTTTAATAGGAGTTGATTTACACTCCTTAGAATTAGTAGAGGAGAGTATGGGGATTCGATACAACACAACATGCGCGCGCGTGTGTGCGGCGCAATGAGGCGCTTTAAAGGCGCACTTTGCTCGCACCCGCGTGGCTCGCGATAGACGGCTCTGGTTTTTGTGTGTTGATGACCGTTGATCAACGGTCACGATTCGATTGGGTGTGATCAAGAGGCACAGTTCAAAGTTAACAGTCACCAACTGTTAACTACTTTTTGAACAATCACAATGTTTGAAATTGTGACTGTTCAAGGTGCCTTCTCTAAACAAGCACCTACTTTTTCTTCATACCTCTTCACAAATTATTTAAGGAGCATGAATCAGACTCCAAAACGCAGAATTTCAAAATTCACTCTCTCTCTCTCTCTCTTAGTTCGGTCTGCTACAGTCTCATAGAAGGTTTCTCTGGAGACTCTTCAACTTTGCTGGTTGCAGATTCTCGCCCAAGGCTTTGTTGTATCCTAGGAATGAATTTGCTTGTAACCCAACAGCAAACTCAGTAAAACTGAGTGGGGGCAAATAACGTTTTAAAGACAGTGTCTTCAGACGCGCCTCAGAGATTCTCCTTCAAAGTTACATTGACCCTGTTTTCCCCAACAAGAATCACCATTAACAACGAAAAACTTGAAGAAATGGGTTCTCGGTTTCATCTTCTCTCCTATTTAAATGTTTTTTCTCCATTTGCTCCACTATTCAATGGTCTATTTCCACTGGAATCACCATTGTTGGTTGTTGCTCAAAACTAAGGCATGAAGCTTGTTTATTGCTTATTGAATGGACTGTTATAGCTATGTAGTCTACCTATTCGATCTCTGATCTGAAAGGAACCCGCTTAATGTGTTTAATGGATTCTTTGATTCCCATTACTGACTTAATAAATGAGTCACATGGCTGCTAATGTGCTTTTATCAAACAGGAAATGGTTCTAGAAATCATACTTTATAATTTTTTTTTTTATCTAAATGGTTTTCAAAGCAAAAATACTAAAGTAATAACATTTTATTTACTTTGTACTTATTTACTTTTGAAAGTATAAAAGTAGAAACCTATCCAAATATAACTTAATTTAGCCTGCGTTTTGCTTTATGGCATTAGGGTTTTAAAAGTCCGTGTGCACATCTAATGAAATTCAGAAAATTCCCATAATACCTTTTCTAGATAAAGCCTTCCCTTTTTTCTTTTCTCTAGATTATTAGTCCCTTATCATGAATTGGTTTATAATGTATGGACTATCTTTATACAATTTTTCTTTTCGAAAGCCAATTTTCATTCACCTCAAGATGAGCAGTTACCAATCACTGAAGTCCACACTTCAATTCCTAAAGGTTATATTTGGTTTGAAGGAAAAAGTAGGGACACCTGTACAAACCTTGTATGGTTTCCCTACCTTTTTCCTTCAAGCCAAACACAGCCAAAAATCCCGCCTTCTCTTTTCCATTGTAACTTATTTTTCCTTGTTGATAATTTTCTGCTCTCTCTCCTATTTTTCTCCCACTTTTTTTTTTGGTATTCAGTGTTATGCAACATTAATAAATTCACCCTTACCCCTTTTTCCCTAAAGTGTTGATTGCGGGGTTTGAAAGTATTTTTGTAAAAACACTTTTATAAAAGTATTTCTTTTAAATCACTTTTATAAAAGTATTTCTTTTAAATCACTTTTATAAAATTTCTTTTATGAAAGTCCTTTTATAAAAGTATTTTTACAAAAGCATTTTATGAAAACACTTTTACAAAATTAGTTTTATAAAAGTACTTTTATAAAAAACAGTTTTATGGAAACATTGTAAAAGTACTTTTGCGAAAGTAATTTTATCGAAGTACTTCTACAAAAACAGTTTTATAAAAATATTTTTATGAAACTACTTTTATCAAAGTACTTTTATTAAAGCACTTCTATCAAAGTACTTTTATTCATTCACTTTGGATTGGATGTTTTGAAAATTTGAAAGAAAATAAAAGACAAAAGAGTCACAATTACTTATTTAAGTGTTTATTGGAGAAAAAGACCATCAAACGCTCAAGATGAAATAAGTGACTATTTAAAAAAAATAAATAAATAAGCAGTTGAAAATGCTGAGTGCCAACAAATGCAAATTAATTCGAATAAATGCAAACTGACTAAATGCAAGAGAGCTGTTTCGGAGTCTATTAAAAAACTAAAAATTATTTTAACCATTGGTATCGAATTAGAAAACCATATTGGCAACGCATTTAACTCTGCTAATTAATTAAGTTGTATTGCACACATTTCACTACCATATTTTCTTTCCAAGCCAAATACGCGCATATTGCCGATATCACTACCGGCCACGGCCAGTACCCACACTAGCTCTATTGGGGTCCTTATTTTCTGGCTGGCGTTGGTGATGGTTGGCCTTGGCCCTTGGGGCACACATGCCCCCCCCCCCTGGATTAGAGGGATTCATGCATGCGTTACTCCAATTTGACATGACATCAATTGGACTGGAGTTTCCCGTATAATTGGGTTGAGTTGATAGCTTCATCCCTTGTGGGGATTGTATGTATATTCAGCATTCAGGTGATGACTTCTCTACTCATATACCATTATTTTGGAATGAATGGGATAGTTAAAGATTTAAAAGTTGAGACAATATAATAGTTTTCATCCTGCTGTTTGTACCTTGTGGTTGTAGGGAGTGTCACTTTTGGGATCTAACAAACAAAACAAACCGGATGCATGATGGTGGGTGTTGTGCTGATAGTTATTAGTTTAATTAATGGCAAGTAGCCAGCCAGCCAGTACAATATATATTTTTGTAATTGTAATTAATGAAGTCCCTCCCCATTCCCCATTCCCCATGCATTGGTTTGTGTTGATTACTTTCACTCAGGATTCAGGAGGACTCAGGACTCCTCGTTTTCCATTTTTTGTTTGTTTTGCATGAATGTGTTCCAAGATATATATATACATCATGATGAACTGTGTAGAATCTGTAAAAAGCTTGTAGAGTTCACTTTGTCGTCTCTTATTTTATTACCCACTTCATTGTTCTAGATTGTTTCTTTTTCTTTCGTTTTTTTTTTTCCCTAAAACTGCTGATACAGCAGAGGTGGACCCTCCGATATGTATATAATTAGATGAACCACCTACTCATATTTTGTTTCAAACGCATTGGCACCAAGCACCTATTATATATTGTTTATTGTGGGGATGGAATTGAAAATGCGTGGTGATTTCTTAAAACTTTAAATAGGGCTAAGGCAGGCGAGGCCGGTGCCTGAGATTTGTATATATGCATGAATCAATGAAAACTCAAAAGTGTGGCTGGCTAATGTCCTCAGAGTAGATTAACCACCAAGTTATTCAAGTGGTTTTCTTCTTCTTTATAACTACCAAATAGTAGTGTAGGTAATTTCCATTAATGATTCCGACTAGGGAGTAAACCCTATTTGGATATTTTTAGCAAATCTTGTGTAATAATAGATGGCCGGCTAATGTCCCGCGTTCTTTAATTCCTTTTCTTTTTCTTCTTATACATGCATCTCGCATTATTCCTCGAATTGTTAACAAATGGTTATCTTCTTTCTTTGCTCACTTATTCACTTTGTCTTAATTATATTCAACAACTCCATTATTTTAATTAAAATAATAAAATATAGGTTATGCAAACCGTCGGATCAAGTAAACGGATTGGAGAATATTTTTTTCTAAAAGAACCAAAAGACATATTTTTATTCAACTCGATCAACTGCGTCTCGGAATACAATAAGCAACAAATTAAGTAGGGCAAATAGAACAAGAGAAGATATATAAAAGGCATAAGAAAACCAAAGTAGCCATCCGATGCGCTATTCCCTTTTATTTATCAAAACTCAAAAGCAAATGAAATGCCTAATATGGGGCGGGAGGGTTGAATGCGATGACACCAAATTCTCACATATGTCGTGTAAAATTACACCACATTGCCACATTGGACCCCACGGCGTCGAATATGGGAAAAGAGTGTGGTTGTACTATCAATTTATCAATTTTATCATACGTAAAAGGTTGCCAACTTAAGTTTGACATGGACATAAGGTGGGACTAATCCACCATCCTATTCACAAGCTTATTGACCATTGCCAATACAATGATGTCCAGATTTACTATTTCTATTATAATCGAATCCTAATTCCTACTACGCTGATGATCGTTGATATGAACGATTACTGCTTGTTAATGAAGATACTTCTGATTCAACCAGTGTGGCCCGCCCCTCAGTCCTCACGAGAGAATATGGATGGGGGGGGGCCACAATATGAAACATCAAATTTGATATGAACGATGCTTTTGTCATCATAGAAGGAGATTCGTCTCTTGTCATCTCTTGCCTAAAAGGAAAGGGAAATGTTTCTTGGAATTTGAAAGATACTATCTCAAGCTGCTTATGGAAGAGAGATCTATTCGGAGGAGATCTTCAATATCAACATGTCTACAGAGAAGCAAATCAGACGGCTGATTGATATTGGCTTGCTTAGGAAGCTCTTTCTTCTTCTTCTTCTTCTGTAGATTTTAGCATCTTATCTCTTCCCCCTTCCCTTCTTCTTATTTGTTATGCTGACTCTTGGGGACGTATTACCCCTCGTTGTGTGTAATACATTTTAATTTATTTAAAAAAAAAGAAATCACCCTTCACTCATGGAACTATCAAACGCTTCATGCAATTGCAATTGCAATTTGTAAAGCAACCAAGCACCCTTCCATTTTTAATTTCTTTTTCTTTTTCTTGAGTAAATCACATAAGCTTTATTGGCCTTAACCTCCCCTCTTCTTTTGAACTCCTCCTTAAACCTTCCATGACACTTTCTTTATAGACCCCTTTCATTAATATGGGCATAACAGATATTTTATGTCTAACGGAAGAAGGGATACACGAGTCCATTTGTCCTCAATAGTGTGAGAGGAGGTTCAAGGACAGGTCAAAGTTCAGAAAAAAGGTTTATTTGGGAGGGACATGGACTACTCAGTACTCACTGTAGGTAGAACTTCCCTAAACCACTCGTGGGGTTTGAATTTGAAAGTTCTAAATCAAAGGTCGGTGTTGAAGTTGAACAAAAAAGGACAACAGTATTGTTCACAGCACAACTTCTATTCTATTTTTTATTTTTTGCCATTTCTGTTTCTTTAAACATGCTGCGTCCAACGTAGCCATTAAAAACGACTCAGGGAGTCAGAGCTAATCAATATTGGCGCTTCTCATTCCTCAAATAAATGTAATGTATGAAAGCCACCCGTTTTACGCAACGGGTGGCTTTGATCTGGTGGTTAGTTGTTACTTTATTGTCTTGGGATTGGACGCATAACGAAGAGACAGTCAAATGGAAGATGGTGACATCTAAATATTCCATTGCTTTAAAGGAACGGAGCCCCATGTTTTTATTTTCCTTTATTTTAGGCTCCGTTTGGAATTTGGAAAGACGAAGAAGCAGAGCAACTACTATCACACCAGACCACAGGTCTTAATTTCATTAAACTGTCCATGATCTAACTTGACCAAGATGCCCTTTGCGTTTACCACTTTACCTCCCTCCCCCTTTGTCGAGTAGAGATAAATCACATCTCTGCCTCATAAATTGCACCCGATAGCACATCCAAACCGTGTAGTAGAAACATTTTCCAATGAAATTTGCATCAGCGTCCCACAGCCTGAGTTAGGCACCCAACAGAATCAAACGCCAACTAATGTCCTCCCGCAAGCGACTCCATGCGTGCGGCTCCAAAATTCACTCAAATCCCCCCATTCTTGCTTTCGACTCGTGCCCCTGTTCACTCTCCTTCATTGAGCTCGGAACCTAGGATTTCTCCGACAACGGTGATCCTTCCGACAGTCACACCGTCCGAAGGTAATGCCCCCGTCTCTCTCAATTGCAATGCTTGAGTAAAATATAGATAGGTATCTTGTACTTTGGAGGTAGTGACAAATAGCTACTTGAATTTTCAATTGCAATACTTGAGTATTCTTAACTTTCAAAAATAGATACTTGGGTCCATCCATTAGTATTCTTAACTTTCAAAAACACCCTTCTTGTGTATTTCTAAGATCATTTTTAGGTAATTAGATGTCTCCCCACGATGACATTC
Source organism: Nelumbo lutea (assembly GCF_056320005.1). Classification (NCBI taxonomy): domain Eukaryota; kingdom Viridiplantae; phylum Streptophyta; class Magnoliopsida; order Proteales; family Nelumbonaceae; genus Nelumbo; species Nelumbo lutea. Next base: position 2,543,420 of record NC_142688.1, read on the forward strand.
TCATATGGATAGCAAATAAAAGATTCAAAATTTCCAATGACGACCTTCACTAATGTTAGTTTTACTCTATAGAATGATCTAAAAAATACATGAAAATAGGTATTTTTTGACATTATATAGCATTTAACTGATGGAATACTAGCAGATGGACCCAAGTGTCTATTTTTAAGAATTCAGGGTATTCAAGTGTTGCAACTGAGGCCCCGGTCACTTTTTGGGAAATACTTACTTGGGTAAATGCATTTACCGATGTTCTTTTGTTTCCTATGTAAATAAGGCAATGATCATTTTAGCCATAAAAATTCATTATTAAAATTGAAATTTTTGTCCCATTCAAGTGTTGGCAAATTTCCCCGCAAGTGGGAAAGTTATTCACCTACTTAAGAGATGGGTAAGTGATACCTAGGAAAATAAACTTTCCTTGGTCCCCACATAAATTTGAAAAAAGAACATGAGTTTCTTGATCAACCAACTTCTCTCCTCTCAAAATCGAAAAAAAAGAGCACCCCTTGAAAGTTTAGGATTCCTATCTGTCACTACCCCCAATGTATAGGGTACCTATATGTAATTTGCACTATATTTTATTGGGTAAATTTCTTAAACTAACCAAATTATTTAGCTAATTGACAAATTATACCCTTATTGTTTAACTATTGTCCTGCACCACCCCCTACTGTTTCAAACAATTGACATCGTTGTTAAGTGCTAATGGAAAAATAAAATGTCAAATTCACCCTCCATTATTCTTTAAATTTTTAAAATAAAACACAAATTTAAGGAAGATATGAAGTGTTTCGTCTCCATCTCCACCTCCACCTCTGTCTCTGTCTCCATTTTTTTGTCTCTTGCATCTATCTTTGTTATCCGTCTCAGGATCTCTTCTTGTTGATTTATTGTCGCTACAATTTCAAATCTAAATCGATTTATCATTGCTGCAATGATTTGTGTTCGTTTCAGCAGTAGAGCCCAAATTTGTATGAACCCATTTGCATACATTATGGTTCTTATGACAGATATTGTCCCTCGTTGGTCTTCAAAAGAGAGTTGGGAGCAGAAGAGGCTAAGATAGACATAGACTTTTTGAGGAATAGTAGTGTTTGGAGTAGAAAATGGAATTTTTGGAAGAAAGAAAGAATGAGAAGAGAAAAGAAGGGGACAAATAGGTGAAGCTAAAGAGGATTGAAGCAAAAACATGGATGAGGATTGATGTGAAAGTAAAACCTACTAAATACTCCCAATTTAAGCGAGACTTTTTGTCATCAAAGACCGCCTTTCTCATCTCTCCTTTTTCTATCAATTAGTTGTTGCAATGCTTTTGAACTACTGTTGGCCCGGACGGTCGAACCATTCGGCCCGAAAACCATTCAAGCAACTAGTTCCGTTTCACTCCTGACCAGCTCTTAGATCAAAAACCGTTGACTTGGTCAGAAAACCACTAACCCAGACGATCAAATCGTCGATTTGTTTGACCCGGACAACGGTTCGCAGTTTGAGAAATTACAGATCTGAGACACAAATTCAGATCTGATATCTAGGAAGAAGAAGAAGAAGAAATTGTAGATCTCAAATCTAGACCTCAGAAGAAGATCTCATATCTAGATCTGAGAAAAAAATGAAAAATCAATCTCAGATTTGAGATCCGAGAACTCGTATGAGATCTGTCATCTGCGTTGTGTTACTGTCATCGTTGCCATCATCGCCGGTGAGCGTCAAATCATTCTCCTCCTCTTCCTTCTTCTTCTCTCCTTTCCTCTTTCTTTCCTTTCTTTTCTTTCTCTTCTTTTCCTTTTTTTTCCTTTCTCCTTTCTTTCTTTCCTTCTTCTCTTCTTTCTCAATTGATAAAATACTCTTCTTCACTCCTCCAGTCCTCCTTTCTTTGTTTCTCATGACTTAATACCATTTGGCCTTTCCTAATATGAACCATCTAAACCGTTTGACTCGAATGGTCGAACCGTTAACCCAGAAATCGGTAGCTAAAACGGTTCCATTTTTGGGTCAGCTTTTAAAACCTTGGGTTGTTGCAATAGAGGTGGCACTAGTAAGAGAGGTTAAGAAAGAAGACGATGACCCGCCTTTGTAGGAGTTAATATCAATGTTTCCAACCTCTTATCTCCAACAACCTTGGTTTCGTTCCTATAGTTATAGAAGATCACCCCCACATCCACCTCTATGATGCTAAAACTTACATTCTTTGAGCTCTCTCTCACACCAAGATCAAATCTACATACCTTGGTTGCATTCCTTCGTAGTGCTTTGGTCGTTTCAAATCTCCATACTTCGATCAAAATTTCCCAAAAACTTCAACTTTGTCAGCAACGATGCCATATGGATTAGTGCCTCCGTCATCATTGTCAACTATTCCCGATGAGGGCAGATTTGGCCCTCCAGTAAAATTGTAACACGTGGCACCTCGTGACAACTAGGCGACACCTAGGCAACAACTTACCAAGTTGGTGTCCCACCCGGGCAACGGCCTGCCGACCTAGCCGACTTGGATTAGCCCGGCACAAGGTCCGACCTGGCCGACCTAGCCGACCTGGATTAGCCTGGCATATGATCCGACCTGGCAGACCTAGCTGACATGGATTAGCCTGGCATATGATCCGACCTGGCCGACCTAGCCGACCTGGATTAGCTCGACACATGATCCGACCTAGCTGACCTGGATCAGCCTGGCACACGACCTGACCTGGCCAACCTAGCAACCCATAAGACATGCCCACCGATATCAAGGAGCTTGCCAAGGAGCTCGGTAGCTCACCAAAGAGCTCGCCACAAGCAGCTCGGCATAGCCCAAGGAGCTCGGCATAGCTCCCCCGGGCAGCTCGCCACTTGTAGGGTAGCTCAATACAGAAGAGCAGTTTGGCATATCGCAGGAAGATCTCTTGCCTGACAATCGTACCTGACAGATCTGGAGACCTGCACCCATGTCTCTCGTCAGGCGGCGCCTTGCTTGGCAGAGCCATACTCTGCAACAGTTGCTTGCACCCGCCGCCTCAGCTCTGACAGCGACGACTGCGGCAAAGAGACAGAGACGGTCACGCCTGATTTGACAGGACACCGCTATATAAGGACTCCAACCCCCAAAGGCAAGGGGAGAGAATGAAAGAATGGAGGTAATCCCTGCTCTCTAGCTCTCTCATTCCTCTAATATCATCTTCAAGCTCTCAACAATCAGAGCGCTAACTTTGGCATCGGAGAGTCCCCGTTGGGTAAATACCCCCGGGCCCCCTAGTTTAGTTCTCGCAGGTTCCTCAGCTCCCACCGCCTACAAAGAGGAGGAAAAGATGGAGTTCTCGCAGGTCCCTTAGCTCCTGCCACCTACAAAGGAGAGGAGATCACCTCATGCAGAGGGCAGTTGGGTTGCGCTACACCAGGGAGCTCCACCATCCTCTGAGTTACAGACCTCCTAAGAGCATGTCAAATGATGAATCCACCAAAGTAGCTCACCACCAAGGAGCTTAGCATAGCTCTCCCCTAGGCAATTCACTATAAAGGAGCTCGGCATAGCTCTCCCCCAAGCAGTTAGCCATTAGGGAGCTCATCACCACATAGCTCACCACTAGGGAGCTCGTCACCAGGTATCTCACCACCAGGGAGCTCGTCACCAAGTAGCTCATCACCAGGTAGTTCATCACCAGGTAGCTCACCACCAAGGAGTTCATCACCAAGTAGCTCGCCACCAAACAGTTCACCACCAGGGAGTTCTGTCATCCTCTCCTGGGAGCAGATCAAATGACGAGACACTTAACCAAAAAAAATTGATACATTACAAAAAATTAGTACGTGACTAGAAACGGTTACATTAATTCCCTTTCACTAGCTACGGGCTTTAGATATGGCAAATAATAAAAGGCATTGTCCACTATAAAAGAATAAATTAAGGATTTTTGAAAAATATAACAGTGGCGTAATATTACATGTAAACGGTGTATGATAGAATAATATTAATAATAAAGGAGGTTTTAGGCAATTATTAAAAATAATAAAGATGGACAAGATAATAATTAAAACACTAACGGTATAGTTAGTCAAGGTAATTTAAGGAATTTATTCTATTTTATTTAAATTTTGTTTGGTTGAGTATTTTACCGTTCAATCCACCTCTCAAATACTAACTCTATTGTACAGTTCAGGATAGGTGCATGGTGCCAAAAACCCCCTATTTATTTATTTATTTCTTCCGCGTGGTCCTATCTGCTGACTCATTTTCGTTTTCTTGATTGTCTATCAAACCGTCTTCCTCTGGGTAAAAAGGCGGCTCACATGCGTGAATTAATTAGAGGACTGCAGAGTCTTTGTATCCGTTTGCGCTTATTGTAGCTTTTGACTTAATTTGTACTACTCTACTCGTCTGATTGGTTGCATGGGCCAAATATATGATGAGAATGTATGGTGCTGATGATGATAATATTAACGTGTTATATCATATATATATATAAATATACTCATAACTTAATTCTCTCTCTCATCATTTTATATTTACAAGTATTATCATTTTATATTTACTAAAATATAAAAGGATAACCAAAATTTGTGCTGCCGCGACGACGACGATGATGAATGACGATGGCATTCAAGTATGCAAGTATGCAATTGCAAGCAACGCGATAGCGGATATAGGCGCTTCGTTTGGGTCATCGTCGTATTCATCCCGATTCCTGCATGAGCATCACCAATTCTTCATTGAGAACTTCCATTCCCAAGCAAACTCCATAAAGCGTCGTTGCAGCAACAGGCGTCAGTCTACAAGTTACCCTCTCCCCCTAATATAATACCATCTTGATGTTTGATTCTTCTTACAAAACCTCAATCTCTCTCTCTCTCTCTCGTTGAAATTTGAATATCCCCTTAATTCTTCTTACAAAAAAAGGTTACATATGATAAGGATAATAGTGTGTGTTATAAGAATAACTAATAAGTTAGTGTAGTGTTGCATCTCCTCCCTACAGGCTAGAGGCTACAGAGTACAGACAGACGGACTACACCAGTCAAGTATCTAATGGATGGATGGGAGTGGAGTGGAGGAATGAGGATCGCAACAAAACCGCAAAAAAGTGTTAAACTTAAAAAGCAGTCCTAAAAGCAAATAAAAATCTTAAAATCAACAACCATGTACAGTAAGTACTTCCTATATTTCTCTTTCTCTCTGCTGCAACCCGACGACAGACTCCGCGCTGGCAAGATTCCTCCCCCCTCCCCTCTCTCTCTCTCTCCTCTTTCTTTCCCACTTCCCACTCCTCCTTACTCTTTCCCTTATCTCTCCAAACCCTAAAATTTCTAGAGTTCACCCTCACCTATGACATCTCAATTCTCAAATGCTCGTCTTTCTAATTTTTTCAGGGGGATTGGAGAGGGACTGATACTTATGTAGAATCTCTCTCTGTCCTTCTCAGTCTTACCCAGAATTTTATTCCCTCCCTCTCTATCTCTTCTTTCTTCTTCTTCTTCTTCTTCTTCTTCTTTTAATTTTCCTTCTATTTGTTCTGTTCCAATCACACGGTCAGGATATGGGCTGCACCAGCTCGAAGCTCGACGACCTCCCGGCAGTCGCTCTCTGTCGCGAGCGCTGCCAGTTCCTCGACGAAGCAATCCGGCAACGTTACGCCCTCGCCGATGCCCACGTCGCCTACATCCACTCCCTCAGAGCAATTTCCCTCTCCTTAGACGGTCTCTTCCATCATGATCTCGACACATCTGCCGCGGCTCCCCCTTCCCCAGTGCTTCCTCTCCCCACCCAACGGAAGGGTGACCCCGTCGTCCCTGCCCCCGAGCCTTTTACTCCTCCCCCTCCCACTGCCGCTGCCGTAATTAATCATTCCCACTCCAATTCAGGATCCCATATTCATTTCCACTCGGATTCCGACGACGACGACACCGACTCCGGATCTCTTCATCACTCCGGCGGTTCTTCTCCTTTGCACGATTATAACAACCATCCACTTGATCATGAGATGCTCCCTCCTCTTTCTGGTGGCGGATATACCACCATGAATTTCATGAAGAATCGAGCCACACCCTCCATCTCTTACGAGCAACGGCCGATGAGCCCCGAGACCGTACATATGGGCGAATCCTCTTTTTACTACCCTTATCCTTACCCTAACACTACTCCTTATTCATACTATCCTTATCCCCTCAACAACTATGGCGCTGGGACCAACGGTTTGTTCGGTTCCTCCTCTCCGCCGCCACCGCCCGCTGCGGCTCCGTCCTCCCCCTCTTCTTCCCAAGCTCCTCCGCCTCCTCCCCCGCCACCGACGAACTCGACCTGGGATTTCTTGAATCCTTTCGAAACTATTGATTACTTCCATCCTTATACCCCTAGCCGTGACTCCAGAGAAGTGAGGGAGGAGGAAGGGATTCCTGATTTGGAAGACGAGGAGTACGAAATTATAAAAGAAGTTCATGCAGATCAGAAATTTGTGGATGTCAGTGACTCTGCGAATTATTCGAAGAAAGTCACTAATGATGATGATGATAAGGGTAAAGATAAGGAGGCATCTCTCTCCCAGACTAGGCCCAGTGCGTCGGAGGAGAAGGAGGGGGTGGAATATGAGGTTCGTATGGTGGACAAGAATGTAGTTGCTAACGAGGAACGTGTCGAGGATCGGATGAACAATGTGGCTGCATTTAAGGTCCGGCCTGGCTCGCAAGCTGCACCTGATGTTATGACATTAATTAAAGTTGAATTAGAGAGAGCTTCCGAGTCGGGCAATGACGTTTCCAAGATGCTCGAGGCTGGAAAGATTCCGTATCACAGGAAAAATGCTGTTTATCAAGGTATTTACGTCTCGCCAACTTCTCTTCTTTTTGTGTTGTGTTATCTTCTGATCATAACTTTCATATTTACCACTTAAGACTTGGGAGGATGACAATAGACCAGATATTGTTTAAGCCCGGTTTGATTTTGGATTCCCATTTCTTCTTTAACAATGCTTGAAAATCCGACCTTTTTTAAGACTCTCTTTGATCTACCACAGCTTTGGGACTAGTTCTTAACTTTTGGTGGATATGGACCATACACAGGCTCTTTGCTTGATGGACAATAATGATACAAGTAGATAATAATTGAATTATGTTGTTAAGGTTGTTTTAAATTTCGGACTTACAAGTTCCCCCGTGCAACAGTGTCCTCCAGAATGTTGCATGTTATAACTCCATCTTTGACAGTAGTATCCTCACAACCTTCTACTTCCAAAAGTGGTGAGTCCTCTTCCTCTAAGAAGGCTGGTCCTGTTCACTTGGAGTTCGAAGAAGATCTGGGAATGAGTTCGGGAAATCTTTCTTCTACCTTGAAGAAGCTATACATGTGGGAGAAGAAACTGTATGATGAAGTTAAGGTATGGTTAGTTATGTTTTGATAATTCTTCTTTTTTTTTTTTTCCTTTTTTCTTGGGTGGGGGGGAGGGTGGGTGGGGAAGGGGTTCACTAAGCAGTGAATGCCAATTGCTTTGCATTTACCTCTTTCTTCTGTCGTTGTTGTAGCTTATCCGATTTCTCTTGATTGCTGTGAAATTTGAAGTTAGTTCACAACATATGATTCATAAATTTTCTAAACCCTAATCACTGCCTTTGCCCTTCCATATTGCTGAACTGGAGAGAGATTCGAACCTAATCTAATAAATGTTGTGATGTGCCCATAGCATTTACCTCTTTCTTCTGTCATTGTTGTAGCTTATCCGATTTCTCTTGATTGCTGTGAAATTTGAAGTTAGTTCACAACATATGATTCATAAATTTTCTAAACCCTAATCACTGCCTTTGCCCTTCCATATTGCTGAACTGGAGAGAGATTCGAACCTAATCTAATAAATGTTGTGATGTGCCCATAGCATTTTAGGAAATTCTTATTTTATCTAATTGTATCTCAAGGAAGCTTTTGAAGAGTCTGTTTTTGGAAGGTATGTTGTACTCTTAGGAGCTCTTTATCTTGATCTTCTTCTCAAGTTGGGCTTCAAGGATATGAAATGGAGCTGTTAATGCCTTCATGGTAGTCCTGTTCTATAAATGTGCAAGGAAATGTTTTGTGTAGCTCTAGTACTGGATCCTTCTGGCTTGAAACATTGATTTTGTTATATTATGGAACAAATTGAAGATTGAAACATAATGACTTTTCACTGTGTTGGGAAAAATGTATCTACACTTTTGCCCACACTTAATACAATACCAGTATTATCAAAGCATCAACTACTAGCCAGTTGAGAGCTAGACCTACTACTACCTAACTAGTTGGTCGATACTCATGATGTAGTCTCCAGGAACAACTAAGCATCAACTCTGTCGCCTATTTGATTAATGACTAGTGAACAACAAAGTTATTTAGCTTTGATTTCTATATCTCCACAGCAATGCAATATCCTATAAATTATTAAAAAATATAGAATATGTTTTTATTTTATTACATTCGTGCTGTTACTTTAAACATTTATAATGGAAAATGATTGGCTGATGGTATATAAAATACAAAAAAAAAAGATAAAATAAAATAAGGCAGAGGAGGAGTGCTCTTAACTTCTTTCCCAATAAATGTTTTCATGTTACAGCGTTGCCTCAAACAAAAGGCACACTGTATGGTCACGGTTGCACACTTTCTTTTGAAAATAAAGGCTATAATTTCGATATTCAGTCTAACGTTTTTATGTTTGCAAAATAATGAGTATGAACTGGAATTAGGGCAGGTTGGGCAAAATGTTGGGGTGCATCCAAAATCTTACGTGATAGGAAAATTCTATAAAACGTTGAAAGGCGGACTATGCTGTATGGTGCAGAATGCTGGGCAGTCAAGAAACAACATATCCAAAAAAAAAAAAGAGAGTATGGAAGAAATGCAAATGCTGAGATGGATGGGTGGAAATGCTAGAAAGGATAGGGTCAGAAATGAAATCTTTTGAAAGAACCTAGGAGTAGCTGTAATATGTGATAAAATGACATGAAGTAGACAAAGATGGTTTGGTCATGTGCATAGAAGACCTTTGGCAGCACCCATAAGAAGATAGATATGTTACAAGTTGAAGGAGCTAGAAGGGATATGGGTAGAGCAAAAAGGACATGGGTTGAAGTGAGGGGTGCAATTGAGCCAAGTTGAGCCAAGCCAGAATACTAAATGTCTCGGCTCAGTTTGACTAAAATACTATTAGACACGAGTTCGGATGGAAAGTTTGAAAATGAATATATTTTTATATTACATATAATAGTTTCTATAATACATAGTATATTATTATATTATATATAGAATATAAAAATATATTTTCATTTTATATTTATTTATTTATATTTATATTCTATAATATATGTATGCATATGTTAATCGAGCCAAGCCTGCAAGATTTTGGGCCGAACTTGAGTTCGAATAACTAATCGAGCTTACCTTGAGATTCGAACTCGATTAGAATCAAACCCAAATTGAGACTAATCGAACTCAAACCTGAACTATTCGATTAGATCTCAGTTTGATTGCAGCCCTAGTTGAAGTAGTAAGAAATGATTTAAGCATTAATAATTAAACAATGGATATGGCATTAATTAGTTGTAGCCGGCCCCATGTAGTTGGGATAAGGCTTGGGTGAAAATAATGACTATGAACTATGTCCAATGTTGTTTCTCTATCAAGTTTCAAATAGTTGTAGTCTACATTAACTTATTTATGAGATTGCATCAATCTCTAAAATTTAGAGCATATATTTTTTGTCAATTAGTCAGCGCTTAGGCACCAATTAGGCATTTCATTAATCAGAGGGGCAAGAATGATAGTCATCACTTCACTGCATTGATAACACTGTACATACATGTTACCTTTTCTAAATGATAAGGACTAATGAACTTCTGTTTTTCACTATATCATAGCTTGTTGAAAAAGAGATGATTAGTACATGTCACTGGGGGATTATGGTGCCACAACAGCCATTTTTGTCAATCATTAACTTGTTATGCAGGAAGTATGTGCTTTTCATGCATTCTTTGTCTTTCTCTTTTATACCTATGAATGAATTTCCTGTGGATCTCCTTTCTTGATCTTCATCTCCCTCACTGTCATGTAACTACAGCTTTTGAAGATGGCAAATGATGAACTTCACATGTAATATTGCCTTGGAGACTCTAATTGTGATAATGTTGTCTATCCGGGAGCTAGAGCAACTGGGAGGCTTTGGTGGCATCTTCTTTGGGAAAGAAAATAGATCCCAATTTTGAAATACTACTAAACAACTATTAAGGTCATCCCAATATAGCAAACTGAAGGTCTTCCCAAGAGCAATAACACATTCAACCTTTAGATGTACTTCTAAACACTTTCTATGACATTTATTTCATCATGGGAGCTTAATGTTTGGACTCATACATTACATTATGGAATATGTGGAGCCCATTTTGTTGCTATAAAGGACCCTGGTTCAAGGAGTTACAAAAGATCTGAAAAATGGGCAGATCAAAGGAAATGCCCCAAGGATGAGGATCATATGCATGGGTTGGTGGTGGTCCTCAAATTATTTCATGGAGTCCAGTCAATGGATGTCTGGCCGGTGCAATCCAGGCCCTGAATCTTTATTGACCAGTGACTGTCAATTCTGACTGTCCAAAAGAGTGATATAAGATGTTGCATGAGAATTGTCCTTGCTTTTGTGTTAAATGCTATCACAATAGAAATAGTTAGGGTGGTGCATTGGGTTAAATCTTTCAATGTCTTCACACCATTCTCAATTATGGACATCATAAGAAATGGGAGGAAGTGGTCAAGTGGCCAAGTGGGCAGTTCTTCATCCAAGAAATGTTTGATTCAGAGGATTTGGACATCATAGTAAAGGGGTTTTTTAAAGCTCAATTTTAATGGTGGTAGCAATTTTGGGAACCTGGGGCCATCGGGGGTGGTGTGGTGGGGGTTTAGACTTTAGGGGCAAAGAGGGTCATTTAGTTGCATTGTTCTCAGGCCCAATTGGAGAGGGAAACTTTTTAAGAGCAGAGCTCATGGCCGTGATTAGGGTGTGCAGAGGGCAAATGAAATGAATTTGGGTAAATTAATTATAGAAGGTGATTTAATAATATATATAGAAATTGATTCCAAGGTTGTGACTGGATATCTGCTGAATAGGAAGAGTGTTCTGTTGTCCTATAGAAACAAATTCAAGAGGTTCAAGTGGCTAACTAGAAACATTCTAGTGAAAATTCAATGGGTACCAAGACCAGCTAATGGCATGGCTGATGCATTAGCTAAACAAGGGGTTAATAGAGATCAGATGTTTTGGGCTCAGTTGTAAAGTGAAGTATATGGAGAGAGATAGTAGCAGCAATGCTCTCTACAAAATATATGTTAACTGTGTACATTACTCTTGTTTGCAATTAATAAAGCATTTGTTAATTATGACAGGAAAATCATCTCTTAATATTGTATGCAGATTTTCTCATGTAGTTAGACATTGACCTTGAGCTGCATATCTTGTGATATCTTTCAAGGTCATCCTGTCTTGCATTTAGTTTTGAATAGGACACTAATTTTGAATCAAGTTCTGTAGTTTCATTACTTGCCTATTGCTGTTCCTTTATACAAGAGTGTGTATTGTTTAGAATTCTTGAAAGGCAATTTCTTTGGCAATGATACTTCATTTCTTTAAGTTTGTGACAAAGCAGTATTTTTGAAGTATGTACTTTTTACACTAGCCTACTACTCTTGTTCTGTACATAGGTGTTTAGTGTTCTTGAAAAGCTTTTTTTTTTTTTTTTTTCGGTAGGAGGAGGAAAAGTTGCGACTAGTTCATGACAGGAAATGCCGGCGGCTGAAGCGTTTGGATGAAAAGGGTGCTGAGTCTCATAAAGTTGACTCTACTAGAACTATAGTCAAGAATTTGTCCACAAAAATTAAAATTGCAATTCAGTTTGTCGACAAGATATCAGAGAAGATAAATAAATCAAGGGATGAAGAGTTATGGCCACAGATCAATGAATTGATTCAGGGGTATGTGATTCTTCTGGTGACAGATCATACATTAGCCTGATTCCTCTCCCCCGTTTTTTCTTTTCCAGCCCTTTATATGCTGGCGTACAACTGGATGTTATGCATTGTATTTGATTATCCTGATTGGTTGTGACATTTCTAATACATCCTACTATCTTAATTATGTATTCTCCTCGAATATAGTTATTAGGAATGACTTTGTGAGTTTTCAAACCAAAAGGCATCTGTTTCTGTTTTCTGAGATATTTCCTAATGAATTATGTTTGGTTTTTGTTTCTGTCATTCTCATTTTTATTGTTTAAATCACCATATCTCCAATTTCTTGAAGTCAAACCGTATTGCAAGTGGAACAAAAGTACAATACACAACTATGTAAGAATTATATTCTTGCATCTCTAGATTCTGACTATGCTTTCCCGGGAATTGAATCTTGTATCTTTAATAATTTACTTTTAGCTAGCTATCTCTTCACTTTGGTATATTGAATGTGTGCAATGCGGATATGCAGCATTCTGGAACTTATTTTGATAGAGAACTGTGATAGAGATCTTGTTGACTTAAATGGATTTTCTTTTCTTTTCTTTTCTTTTCTTTTCTTTTTTCACTTTATTCATTGTGGTGTAAGTGGAGATAACGTCTTTTATATGATCTTATAAGTTCTAATGTGCTTTCCAAATATCAACCAAAACTAACAGGTCTTGAGTTTGACAAATTATCAATGAAAGATGTGCTTTGTTCATTCTGATGTGCTTTATCAAGTTTATAGATGATTACCAATGAAAGATGGTTGCTGGCCCCTATTGGAACCTAGGGAATTACCCTAGGATCCATGGTTTTATGTAAAAAAAATCCATCACCTAGGATGCCTAGGCACCCGTCTAGGTGATAAGGTGCCCCCCTATTGCATAGCTTCGCCTTGGCACCTTGTAAACTATGATCATATCTCTGATTCTGTTTTTGACAAGATAGTTGCAAAAGGATTAAGTTAGAAGGGCCTTAACTAGTGTTGCATGGGCTCTCCTAAGTGGACAATGTATTGTGCTGGACACACATCCAAGTCTGACAAACCACAAATTCTTCAGGCACTTCTACATTACATTTCCTTTTTATATCCTAGTTTATTTGACACAAATGAACAGCTAATGACAAAGATGAACCCATTTTTTATAGGTATATGATGTTAAAATTCAAAAAAAAAAAATATGAATTATTTGAGTAGTATATACTTTTCCATAGACGTGTCTGCTAGCCCATGTTTTCTCATCTTGCCAAGTCAGACTCTTGGACATTCTGGCTTCAATGTCCATGTCCATTGCTACACTGGCCATTACCTAATTTTATCTTTGCAATCCAGTGTTTTTAGGATGAGGGGTAGAGTGGATATGGGACCTCAATTCTGTCATTTTCTGCACAAAGTGGCTGCTCTTAGACTGAAACCTGCATGCCATGCTTGTTTCAACCAGCTGAGGTTGGTTACAAAAGCAGAAGTGAAGTTGTGAGAATGTCAAATATAGAATATCTTGGACTTGAGTATCTTTGGAATATATTGTATTATACATGCTAAATTTATATAAAGTATATGGCATCACAAGTTCAAGAATATAGCACAAACTGTTATATGTTTCATCTTTATGCTGTTCTAAGCATTGCAAGTCATGCACCTTAGTGTTTCTCTGGCTATCAAGCACTAAATGGTCAAAGTGCATCTTTGAGTGTTGAGGGAAAAAGAAGAGTTGTTTAAGTGGGTTTATTATGTTACATGATGATGTATGTATTTACATACTTGAAAGAAATGGTGAAAAAGTTGGACAGAACCTCTTCTCTGGCTATAATGACTGTCAACCCAGCATACATCATTCTTAGCCTTTTTGTGTTTTCCTTTTGATTGCAGTAAATGGAATGGCAGGTTTCTGGTAGAGAGATAGATGAATGTAATTTGTATCAGTTTCTAGGGTGACCCAGATTGCAGGCCAGTTGTACAGGGAACCAGATTATGGATTGGGGATTACAAATCCACATTCTCTAATTTTCAAGTTGCAAATTAGAGGTACTCTCCCACTCGGATTGTAAACAATCTGAGTGCAAGAGTGCCACCTAAGTCTAGAAGATTAGGGCACTAAGACCATTCCACTCAATCAAGAGCCTTGTCCTTAGTTTATTATGAGTCGATATTTTTTCTAGGTACTTGGTCTAGTTTCTTTTGGCCCCTGCCTTCCTCATAGAAACCTTGACTTGCCTGAACTGCGTGTTATTTCACACAAGTGCAGATAAACAATAGATGATATATTTTATTTCTTCACATTCTTTGGGTTTTTTTTTATATATATATAATGAAGTGTTAATTTCTTTTCTAATTGTTGCTTTTGACACTCTAGAATCAAACCTTTCTTTCATTCCCTTTCGTTATGGTTGTGGTAGTGAGGAGTTTCCAGGTCCTCCTGATATTGAAAATTAACATTATATTAGTTTTCTTTCTTTGATTACCATTATCCTAGAACTTTTCACTGATATGGGTGTGCCTAATATATTATTCATTTATATGCCTATCAGGTTTTTTAGAATGTGGAAAGTTATGCTTGAGTGCCATCGGAATCAATGTCAGGCCATAGCAGAGGCTAAAAATTTAGATGCTATTGCATCCAACAGAAAGCTTAGCTCTGCTCATCTTGCAGCCACAGTGCAGTTCCAACAAGAGCTTCTAAACTGGATTTCAAATTTTTCCAGGTGGATCAGTGCACAGAAGGGTTTTGTTAATTCCTTGAATGGTTGGCTCCTGAAATGCCTTTTCTATGAACCGGAAGTGACCCCTGATGGAATAGTTCCATTTTCTCCTGGTAGAATCGGTGCACCCCCTGTTTTTGGAATTTGTTATCAGTGGTCTCAAGCTTTGGAGAGAATCTCAGAGAGGGAGGTGATTGAAGCCATGTGTACTTTTGCCATGGGTGTTAGGCACAATATAGACCAGTGCCAGAGGACAATAGCACACAGGGATGTTGAGGGGAGAGTCAAGACCTTGGATAGAGAAGAACAGAAAATACAGAAGGTGATTCAGGCACTTGACAAGAAGATGGTTCTGGTTTCTGAACAGGGCAGTGGCAACATTGTACATCAGAGTGACATGACAAATGGTAATCTTCAGTTTGGTCTGAAAAAAATTTTTGCTGCCATGGAGAAGTTCACAGAAGATTCCTTGCAAGTATATGATGGGCTCCATGTGCGTAGTGAAGAAGATAGGCTTGCACGAGAGAATGCAAAAGTTCCATAGAAATAAATACACCGAATGGAGTAATGATTACTGCTTCTGCAGTTGCTAACTGTTTCTGTGGTCTTTTTGTTTGATTCTCTCCAATGAGTATCACAGGTTTTTGAAGCTTGGGATTTTTTTAGCTGGAACAAGAGCTGGGTCCACGTGTTTCAGTAAAAATGTCACAATCCCCTTCCTGAAGAAATTTTGTATCCATCTTCAGGTTGGTTGAACCTCTGATTGGTTGAGGTGGGTTTGAGATCTCAAAGGTCTGAATTGTTGATCTTTCGTCTAGCTCACATTCAATCTTTGAGTAAGCCATGTATTCCTGCAGTGCCGGTCATCTATCAACGGTTTTGGAGCAGAGGTGGATTTGGCTCAAGAATATGGTGGATTATGAATTTCAGCAGGCTCTTAAGGATTCAAAATTTGCCAAGTTATCACAGGGACTGAATGGTTTCCCTCCAATGCCTGCCATTCGGCCTTCGGTTCTAGCAAGCGTTTGAAATGTGAAGGTGCGAAGTATCTTGATTAGGAGCCAATTGGTGCTGAGAATATCTTTTTTGTCAAACCATTCCACCCAACTTTCCAGTTACAATACTGTCATGATTTGCGGTACATGAAGGGATCAAGTATTGGTAAATGCTCCCCTTGGCCTCCAATGGTCTGTTCAATGGGTTTGATGACAGATCTTTGCAGTCCAGTTGAGAACTAGTGATTCATTTCATTCTCTAATATACAAAGTGGTCATTGAACAAGTTTTCTGGACTCGATGAAGGGATCTACGTTTTCCTGCTTCGGGACTACTTAATTTGACTGAAGTCTGTTGGCTACTGCCCCGATGTAGACTTGTATATGAATACAACTTTCTTGAATTTATTTTAGTTATTGTACAGAAAATTCTCAGAAATGAAGTATTTCTAGAGCCATTTGTCAATTGGAGATGATTAACTGAATCAGGCTTTCTTGGCAATTAACTAAATTGGTTGTATTGCCAAAAATGGGCCAAATTGGTTATACGAGCAGGCAAGTTTCTGACAGTCCCTTCATTTGTCTAATTTAGTAGTGTAATTGTATACTCTTTTATATTTTTACCCTTGGAAGAAATGGTACATCAAAAACCATCTTTTTTATATGACAAGCCATTTGCTTGTTACCTCTCTGGTCCACCGTTATTATACATAACTTGATTTTTAATTGGGTTAATTACTTATATATATCATGTACATTTAATATACTAACCTTACAAGATGTCTCCATATAACACTGTTAAAGAAAACGTTTAGGGTTATTTGATATGGCCCTTAATTTTTTATAACATCATTTTTACCCTTCATTTTTTGTCCTTTTATGGAAGAACAAAAGAGGCAGCAGCTCCCTGTTGGTTTGGAAATGGTGGCTTCCATTTTAGGGACGGTGTCAGCAGCTCCTGGCGGAACAACCAAAGGGGAATCTGTGATGGGAATCTGGAATCTGCGTTTGGGTTTTTAATATCACTTGCAAACTCGGTCACTGAATGGAAGGTTTTCGGAAACACTAAATGATCTCAGATGTTTTGCCTGTGAAAAAAGTGGAAGAAAAGAAAACAAAAAGTAAACGTGCAAGACCAGGAACAAATGGGAGAAGAAAACCTCCAAAGGAAACAATGAAAATTATATAAATATTGAATTACAAATTTCTTATCTCATTTTAAGATTATATCCCTCAAAGAAGGTGTCAATGTTAGGAAAATCTTCCACGGTCTCAGGATGCTGTTATTTTGCAAAATCGGAAAAAAAGGGCTAAATACTTAAAGTATCCTTAGTAAATGGACAAAAACTTATTCTATTGTTTGAAAAATTACTTAAAAAAGTTTCCCTAAGTTTTCAAGAACCATGAGAGAGTAAAAAAAAGGAGAGCCCCATCAAAGACCAGCAACTTCTATATATTCAAGGAAAGTTGATCGGAGGAATGCCAAAAAGGAAATTAAAGACCAGCAACTTCTATATTCAATTCCGTTTTACAGGAAGTCGACAGACAACCCACCAAGATTCTCGTTATGATCTGAGAACAAGCTAAGGCTAATCATTGTGCAAATTTCTTGTATTGCGGTTAAGTTATAGAATAGCATATACTGTCGGCTCGTATTACTATTAACTGAAAATGCCAAAGAGTTTGGGGTGTCACCACATTCCATCCGTGGGAGATTTCTTAATTTATTTTTTATCCTCCTTAACTGAGATTTCTTAATTTATTTTTAACTGCAAATCCTCTGTCATCCGGGAAATTTCTTGTAATTTTAGTAATTAGGCCTGAATTCTGTACTGTATACACTTAGAAATACTCTGTGGCGTGTCTACCATTTACAATCCTTTGTCTTGAGTGATAGAAGTGCATTTGTTTCATCACATAATAAATGCGGTAATTGGTTGTGCAGATAACAGGGCTAAGTTGGTTGCTGGGACATTTGAGGGCTATTTGGAGCACAGAGATGGGAAACCAAGCGATGCTTGCTTTAATCATTCGAAAGGCCTTACCATGGATGATAAAGGGAATGTTTATGTTGCAGATACTTCTAATCTTGCTATCGGGAAGATTGGAATTGGGCATTGTATATGTCTGGTGCGTTTGAGTTGCAGTCTTGCAAAGGATTGGCTCTAAATCCCTCTAAATTATGAGAATGAAAATTTTAAAATAATGCGGTATATTTTGAAATTTTAATGAATAATCAGGGATACATTTATCTTTTATATTTTATCTGTTAGACTTAATCTTGGAAAAAGTCAACAAATTACATATAAGTTGTTTTTAAAAATTCAGGGGCATATGTAAGTAGTTTCTCAAATGTACATAACTAACCCTTTTTAACTTTGTGGCAAAAATGTTAAAATTCTTAGGCATCGTTCGTTTTTCAGGTTACTTATCCGGGTAAATGCATTTACCCAAGTGTTTCCTAGGAAAGACTTACCTGGGTGAGTGCATTTACCCATGTTCTTTTTTCCCATGTAAATAAGGTAATGACCATTTTAGTCATAAATATCTATTATTACAAGGGGTATTTTTGTCTCATTCAAATATTGACAATTTTCCCCAAAGGTGGGAAAGTTACTTACTCACCTAAGAGATGTACCGGGTAAATGATACCCAAGAAAATAAGCTTTCCCTAGTCCCCACATAAATCTGAAATGGGATTCTTGGTCAATGAAAATCAAAATCCCATTGACCAATTTTCCCCCTTCTCAAAATCCAGAAAAAGAACACCCCCTTAAAGTAAATAGCAAATTTAGGGCTATTGTTCACAATGGTTTTCTATATCCTATTATTTATGAATCTTTACTACACAACTCTCCCCACTTTTCAATTGCTCCATATTTCTATCCCACTCTGCACGTATTACTAAATTTGTTTGCAAATTATAATAAAAGACAAAATATCGTTTGCAAATTTGTTTGCTAATTATAAAACGAAAATTCTACCACCTTTTACGATGGATAGTTGTGATTTATTGTGTAGCCTTGCCAATGGAACAGGTTTAGGCCATATTATTTAGGGTAAATTTATGAGATGTTTTGTTACAGTGGTTGATTTGTCACCTTGTTTTGGATTGATCAATACAAATTTGTGAGAAAGTGATTAATTTAACTGAAATGTTTTAAAAATGCTCCGGGTTAGTTAATCAATACAAATTGCTCTCTCCACTCAAAGCGTTAAATTTGATGTTTCTCATATAGTCATATACATGCATTTTTCTCGTTGAAATAACAGTCATGTATAATGTGGTAACACATATTTCTCACAAATTTGCATTGATCAACCAAGACTTGATTGCAAGGGCAGACCTCTATAAAAAAACCCTTCCCAAACCAAGTTTCAATTTCTTAATAAATATACTAGCTGATGTAGAGGTTCAATGTTCCAACTTTTGAATGTCGAACATATCAACACTTTGAACCTTGACATCTAACTTGTTTGGTCTGACCCAATAAAATCAGATCATAGCTAATAGGTAGCTCTTATCTTCATAGTTGGACAATAAGCCTGCTATTCTCTTGCTCTATCTATATATCCTTCCTTAAATGAAAATTTAAGTAAAATACTTAAACATACCCTGAGTTTTTTCAAAAGAATTAAATATACATTTAACTATTTGAATAAAAAGACGTTTTTAACCTTCGTTGAAACATTAAAACGAGAAGCAGAGTCATCTTCTACTTTGAGATACCGACCTGTAAATATCAATTCAAAATTTTATGATTCTCGTTCAAAGCTTCTGTAGATGAGCTTGAGAGATGATTTGCCGACCCCATTCTCAGAATTTTTGAAAAAGGAAAAAGAAATCATTTTCCTTTAAAAGACCATAGTATCGTTTCTTATTCTTGCTGCACAGAATCGATTCAATACTTCATTGATGAAAATTACAAAACCCACCATTGACAAACCACTAATACAACAGTTATTACTAGAAGATGTAGAAGAATCAACACCGATGGTTCCATAGTTCTAGGCAACCAGCCTCTGCTAAGAAAATCCCCCTCTCCTGGTCACATGCATTCCCAAACCACATCAGCTTATGAGAATTTCCGGCTTGAAAAGAAAAAAGATGGCTAGACTCTATTAAGATGTCAACCAACAACTTATGTGAGGAATCAGGAAATCCAGTGACAAGAGGAGATCTAGACTCTGTTCAGACATTTGGTCGAATGGGTGAGATTGGTGGTTTTTCCCAACGAGATAGAATATAGAAGGGCAAAATAGGGTTTTTAAAAATTTAAGTGAATCTGGTAATGTCCCATCCCATGCATCCCATGTTGACGTTTCTTAACGTTTTAGTGGGTTCAGCCTACAAGGTATATTTAAGTCTAACTAAAAAAACATAGGGTATGTAATTAAAAGCAAACAAGTTAAAATAGGCTTTCGGTGGATTCTCAAAGTCCGACTCCCAATCTAATACTTGATCTGATCTATCCAATTAGAAATTAGATGCGGATTTGACTCTATCGGAGACAATCCAGGTCCAATTAAAATTGATTATATGTAATAATATAAAGCATATAATTAAAAGATTCAATACTTACTTTTATAAATTTATTATATGTGTATAGGTTATGAGCAATTAAATTTTTAAAATTTTTTAATTCTTTATTTTGAAGATAGTAAAGTGGATTCAGATTAAATGAAAGTCCGATCTGAGTCCAATACTTTGAATTTCAGATCGAAATTGGGTTGGAATTTTCAATAATTCGATCAGATTTGAATATGCCACAGTACAGTACATGACAACCATGGGGAACCGAGTAAGGGTAGTGCTTCACCTGGAAATGTGTTTAATTTCAGAATCTAGTTATTTAATAAACTGAAATTATACAACAAAAGCATCATTGCATTTAAGGCTATGTTTGATTTGAAGAAAAAGATGGAGAGTGAAAGAAAAAGATAGAGAAATTTATACAAAATTTATAAAGGCTTTTTCTATTTTTTCCTTCAAATCGAATACATTTTTTTAGAAAACCAAACACATCTTTAAGGTGAACTGATTCTCATTTTTCTCAAGTGGGTCTCACATATCGGATCAACAGAACAGAGTGATATTCTCTGATATTCAATATTCGAATCAGATCCATGATGGGTCTATGTTCGTGGATAAGGTTTGGTTCCAGTTTAAATATTAACAAATCAAATTTAAATTTAGGTAATATCCTATTGATTTTGATCCATTTACACTCCGGTTTACAGTTGTCTTAGCGGAAAATAGAAGTCTCACATTAAACGAAGTTTTAAAGTCTTAAAAAAATACCAACAATTTCCATAAATCCGAGCCTCAGGGACAAACGTTTGGGTTCTGATTAGTATTCCGTAAGCCCAATCGCCACACTGGAACTAAATTGCACATAAATAAAAAATTTGATTGATGTCTTCATCTTCATCCACTCAAACCGAGCCTGCATATGCTGCTCATACCTCTGTGTATAATTGACTACATAACCGATCACAAATCAACATGTTCACTCATAATTGGTTACATATTACATACAGCAGTTGGAGCAATGAATCCGAGTGACACAAGCCATGACTTAAGGACTGCTTTTTTTTTTCTTAATTTCATATTACAACTGCATTCATCAATTCACCACACTCAAGGTTTTTATTGCCCCCCGGGGGGTTAAATTTGATAAGTAATATATAAGATAATTTCGGTTAAAAACACTTGATTTAAATAATTTTTTATTTATAGTCATTTTTATTAAAGTTGTATAATCAAAAGTAAAGTTTTACTTTATTAACATCTATCTATCTATCTATCTATATCTATATATATATATATATATAATAAGATGGTCATCGTCATTCTCGCATTCTTCTTGACTCTCTCTCCTTTCTCCTTTTCATCACTCCCATTAAGCCATGTCACCATTCTAAACCTAACTAACTATAAACATTTCTCGAATCTCTCTCCTAAGGTATCTCCTTTAAGTCATTAGAAACTTATCATGTTACCCTACTCCCCAATCAACTCCTAAAATCTCTTCCCCCAACCTATATATAGGGATTTTTTTATTTTTTTTTAATTCCATGTCATTTTTTAAATAACCAATGAGATGCTCTCCTTCCCCATAAAAAGATACGGGGGGTGGGGACAAGAAAAATATTTTTCCCTAAATTAGGAATGGGGTTTGCTATAATTCCCCCAACCCGAAGGTAAATTAATAAAATATCTATATATTTAATATTGATTTTTAAAATATATCTACGTTTTCCTCATATTTTTATAATCCTAGGATCCCATAATTTTATTTATAAAATACTCCCAAATTGTCATAATCCAATTCCTAAAATACCCTCAAATTCCCATAATCCTATTTGTAAAATATCCATAAATTATATTTTTTTTTAGGTGGCTGCTCAGGGTGGGGAAATTTTTGGGATTTCCCATCCACGACAGGGAATGGCTGGCTTGCCCCAAACCCACCACGCCACTAGGGATCGGGCCAAGGATGGAGTAGAATATCTTGACTTATAAAGGCGAGAGACAATGAGGATACCCCATCCCGTGCATTGCATGGGCCCCACTAGTAGATAATTATATCTAATCAGGTTAGAGATCATTGTCCTGATCGATTTCTGGATATATGAATTTGTTCCAAAAAATGTTTGACGGGCCCTATTACCACACCAAGCCCAAATGTTTGTTTTGTTGCACTTCAAAAGCTTGAATTAATTTATATAATTTATCTTTCTGACTAACTCACATTTCATAGGTTATTAATTCAACAACAACAACAATAATAATAATAATAATAATAATAATAATATAGATAGTTAAGAATACAACACCATTTCCCAATGGTTAATCCAATATCAAGCTCATTTTCCTTGATATAAATTTAAATCTATATTATTAAAAATGAACACTTACCTTGATTTTGGTACAAGTGATAAAGGTTAAATCAAAATATCATATTCTATTACCCTTATCTTTACTAACTTTGCAAAGGAAAATAAGAAATATGTATTTACAAATATGCCATGTGATATAACCATCGCGTATGACACATGACATGCCATGTTGCATAACTATTTATATGCTATGTAGTATAATCACAATCATGGCATAATCGCATGTGCCAAATTGAAATAATGAATAGTCATATGTATCATAAGCCATAGTCATTATATTTTTTTTCTTTTTTCTTTTTTTTCTGTTTTTTGTTCATCATATGGTAAAGTCATGTGCCACATTGTGATGGTTGACACATGCTTAGCCTTGCCTACGCTTGGCAGGCTTACGTTAGGGACATGCCCGTCATTTTTGCCTGTAAGATTTTTGGGAGAATTGATGTCATCTTCAGGCAGACCTCCAGAAGCTTAACGTACTCTTTGAGGAGGGGTGGTCGACCTCCTTGGGTGCCTAACCTTGGCACTCCTAGACCACCATCCCCTTGCGGGGCGGCCCTGGTTAACGGCTAGCATAGCTACCAGGGTTCCTCATGGGCGCACACTTGCTCATGGGGACAGTGTTGGACCGACACTGCGCTACCGGTACTCAAGGGAGGCTTGGCATGCGGGCTTGGCTCAAGCACGTCCCTTCACCACGCCAGTCCCTTTCCCAAGCTAAGTGAGCTACCTCGTTGCCCTTGGTGCACGGGTGTGTTCCGGCCCAATCAGTTGCCTATCATCATGGCACACAGGTGCCTGTCATCATCGGCTCACAAGAGACCCATCACATCGGTGCCAAGTCACCCCATCGGCGCATGGTCGCCTTCCATTATGGTTGTCCCCCTTTAGCACGTAAGTGGCGCCTCCCATGGACCGGTCTGAGCCAGGAGAGTGCCCCGGCCATTGGACTTGAGGTCATGATCCAGTGCTACTGACTTTGGTGGAGCCATCCCATCAGGCAACTCCTAGCCTCTATGCGTTACAAAGGCTTGTTTTGGCCTGCCTTGGCCAGGACGCCACACGGGTTCTTTCGCTGTAGAACTACCCTCGTGACAGTTGGTATCAGAGCCAGTTGGCCAATTGCAGCCGCAGTTGGTTTTCAGCAGATTAGCCCAGAGCCAGTTGAAGCGATCATTTCGACAAGCAACATTTTGTGGGGTGCGGTCCCTAGGCACTTCCACCCAGGATCGAGCAGAATTCAAATCAGGCCTGGAAAGAGGCCATTTCAGTGTTCATGTCCCCATTCCAATGACACTAAAACAGCTTCCCTTGCGGTTGCAGACGCATTGGTTGTTGTCCTCATGCGGGGGCAGACGCGTGAGCCTTGATAGGAATGTGGGTACACTGCCCGAGCAGAGTGTTTATCAGGCCTAGCAAGAGGCCATTCAAGGTTCGCGTTCCCATTCCAATGACCCTAAAACAACTTCCCTTGTGGGTGCAGACGCATTGGTTGTTGTCCTCATGCGGGGGCAGACGCGTGGGCCTTGTTAGGAATGTGGTTACGCTGGCCGTTGGAGCATGGCGGCCTTACACCGGCAAAGTTTCAGGTGGACATGCTCAGTTTTCTGGTTGAACACTTGCAGCAGCAGAAGCTCATCACAAGGCGAGTGCATGTTCGGAAACTCATGGGTAAAAGTTGCCACACTCGCACAGATTGCGGTCAAGTCTCCTTGAGGCAGCAGCAGTGGGCCCCCTCGGAGTGAAGATGTAGCCCGAGTCGGCGAGGCGAAGCGTAGTTTCGAGGGCCAGGAGAGCATAAGCCATGGCTAGGTTTGAGTAACCCGCACAGGGTGAGGTGAAGTCTGTAGGCCAGCATGGTGAAAGGGTACCCAAGTCATCGCCAACACGAGGAGTAGACCTATCAGCGTGTTCGGTAGCATCACTGAAAAGCTACCAAGAAGACGGTTGAGCCTTGAGGTAAGATGATACATGGGGTGGACCTCCGCGAAGCACCACACACATTTCTTCGAGGGCCCTTCTTTAACAAATCAACGACATAGCCATTGCGCGGTTTGAGTAACCTCAACTTTGGAGGGGTGAAGTCTAGGCAGGCCGGCATGGTGAAATGGTTTTGTCCCCATAAATGGACACCAACATAGGCAAGACCCGGGTTGACTAGGTGAGCCCAGGAACTGGTGAAGTGGATGGCGCGGGACACATACGCGCATTCACATGAAGACCATTGTTGAGGTCGAGAATGGATTGAATGGGGGAGCCTGTGACGGTCTGACACAGGCTTAGCCTTGCCTACGCTTGGCAGGCTTACGTTAGGGACATGCCCGTCATTTTTGCCTGTAAGATTTTTGGGAGAATTGATGTCATCTTTAGGCAGACCTCCAGAAGCTTAACGTACTCTTTGAGGAGGGGTGGTCGACCTCCTTGGGTGCCTAACCTTGGCACTCCTAGACCATCATCCCCTTGCGGGGCGGCCCTGGTAACGGCTAGCATGGCTACTAGGGTTCCTCATGGGCGCACACTTGCTCATGGGGACAGTGTTGGACCAGCACTGTGCTACCGATACTCAAGGGAGGCTTGGCATGCGGGTTTGGCTCAAGCACGTCCCTTCACCACGCTAGTCCCTTTCCCAAGCTGAGTGAGCTACCCTGTTGCCCTTGGTGCACGGGTGCGTTCCGGCCCAAGCGGTTGCCTATCATCATGGCACACAGGTGCCTGTCATCATCGGCTCACAGGAGACCCATCACATCGGTGCCAAGTCACTCCATCGGCGCATGGTCGCCTTCCATTATGGTTGTCCCCCTTTAGCACGTAAGCGGCGCCTCCCATGGACCGGTCTGAGCCAGGAGAGTGCCCCGGCCATTGGACTTGAGGTCATGATCCAGTGCTACTGACTTTGGTGGAGCCATCCCATCGAGCAACTCCTAGCCTCTATGTGTTACAAAGGCTTGTTCTGGCCTACCTTGGCCAGGATGTCGCACGGGTTCTTCCGCTGTAGAACTACCCCCATGACAACATGGCATTCCATATGACATAACCATTTTTGCTATGTGGCACAAGCATAATCATGGCAATGATCATTTATGCCACATTGGTTAATCCATGCCATATGGCATAACCATTTATGTGCCACATGATAATAGTGATAATCATATGTGGCATATGGTATGGCTACCTATATGTAAAAAAAAGCTTTTTCATACCAAACAATTTTCATAGCATAAAACACATTAAAAACTTTAACAATAATTTTTGCTAGAATTGCAAAAACAAAAGTTTATCCAAACACAAAAGAAATCATTGATTAAAAAAATAATAAAAAATGCATTAATGATTAATAATGATCGATTCATCCAGTCAATTGATCATGAGGAGAATTGTAGTGACTCAAAGGGTTGTTTAGGTTGAGTTTGGAAAGAGTATAAATACAAATATGTACAGCGTAAATATATACAAAATAATACAAAATATAAGATTTTACATTCTACATATTTGCATTTATACTCCTTCCAAACTCAATCTTATTGTAATTTGTAAAGCTGGGAAAAATCTCGATGCTGAGTGAAAAGTATTAAAGCTGCATTTGGTATTTTTTATTTTAAAGACTTATCTCCTTTTTACAGTTAAAATGTCTTATAAATATTATATTTTTAATTAAAAAAAAAGAGATAAATCCTTAAAATAAAGAATGCCCAATACAGCCTAACTCTATCTCTCCAGAACATTAGAGACCAAGGGGTACAAAGTTATTCAAACCCTATATATATATATATATATATATATATATATATATATATATATATATATATATATATAACAGAAAGCTCCAATTCAACAAGTGGATGGCTTGATACATTGCATATGGACCATGTTACTGTCCTCTTGAAGTATTCTGATGTATATATAGTATCGGTCATGCATGTAAATTAATGGAACCATGCATAAATGTAATTGCCCGGCCATAATCTAGCTTATATAGCATAAAAAAGGCAAAATGTTTATTTTGAGCTTGCAGGCCAAATCATTTGAATGCACGGAATTTTAAGTATTTAGTGAATCAATGAAATTAATCAATTATGTTTTTATTTAAAAAAAAATGATATATGTGAACTCATCCTTTAAATTATTAACTGTATTAAAGTAGAAGCCCTATGGGTGGTTAGTGTTTGGTTCCCACTTGCAAACAAGTCGACAATACACCGTCCTCTGAAGACTGAGGAGGAGGAGGAGGACAAACCTTGAGTATCTGAGATAGGTGGGCCAATCGACAAAATTGGACGGATCCAGCTATCTTCTAGCAACTTGTTTTATCACTCTCCATTGCCCACGAAGAGAGCAATGTGCAAAGATTCCAAAGAAGCTATAGAAAATATGCCATGCCCCTCTCTCTCTCTCTATATATATATATTCAAACAACTTGTTTCATCACTCTTCATTGCCCACTAAGAGAGAAATGTGCAAAGATTCTAACGAAGAAGCTACAGAAAATATGACATGTCTTCTTCTATCTCTGTATATGAGAATTGGAGGATTTATTTGGTGCAACGGAATTGTGTACGTAAATCTATATTATTTATATCTATACTATTTTAAAAAGTGAATATCTTAAAAGAATATTTCTAGAATTTTCTGATCACAAAATATACCCTTCTACATTTAAATTTATTGATAAAAATAAGGGCAAATAAGGTAAATAGTTATTGATATTAAATGAGTTGAAAAGAATTAATTTTAAGATATTCAATGTATTCAATTATCTCTCATTAAATCCAACATTTAAGGTATTATAATTTGCATTCACCTTCATTGAACCATATATATTTTGAAGGCTTCTTTGTTTCTTCTCATCATTAAATTCTATAATCAAATACATACATAATAAATTAATAATTTAAATAACATAAAAACTTATACTTTTTAAATCTACCTGAAAAAATAGTATTTTCATCTAGGTTGTGGTAAGAAATTAAACCATTTGGATCAAATGAGCCAATCATGTTGCCACAATTAAATAATAAAATTACAAAATATATAAAATGCAAAAAATATAAAAAATAAAAAAATATGAACGTTTTTAACATTATATATTTGACATATTAAACAATAATAAGTATGATAAACAATGTTTTAAAAACCGACCAGGAGGCTGACCCGCTTTTGCCTTTAGGTCACAGGTCACCAGTTCGACTGTAAAGGTTAAACGAGTTAAACCGCTTTGCATCAACACTACGTGTGTGTGTAAAAATATATATTTTATCAATAAATAGTATAATTTTGTTTTACATATATTACATATAATATATGTATTATGTTACATTTATTTATGTTTTTTAATTCTGTTGTAAAATTTTTATTAATAAAAAAATATTAAAAATTACAATTTGGGGCCAAAAAAGGGTTTTTTTGCAAAAATAGCAAGGCAAGATGCATAATGCCCCTTGGGATGTATAGATCTTGAAAAGTTACTTAAAATAAAATAAAATAAAAAGATAACCCCAATCGGACATTGGAGTGCAAAGTTATGGCTTCCAAAATTTTGCACATAATTAAGTGCCCAACTTGTGACTTGGTTATTGGGTCAAACAGGTCAATGGTTGAACCACCCAAGTTAGACAGTTTTTAACCAAAATGGGGAATTTCAATAGAACCAAACCTAGAATCAAGGCTAATTAGCGATTCGAATGGTTTAATCGGCCAAGTCAACAACAAGTTGAAAACATTGGTGATAAATAAGAAATGTTTCTCATCATTAAATTCAACTAATTAAATCCGTAACATTAATTTTAATAATGTAAAAATAAAATATTTTGAAAAATAATTTAAAAACAAAACTTTTCTTCCCTCTCGATGGTGGGTAAGCAATTCAACCGTTTGGGGCCAAATCCATTAATAAATAATGCCATAATTAAATAATAAAAATTTAAAATAAATGAAAAATAAAAAATTAGGCATGCCATTAATATTGCATATTCATCATACGTACTGAACAAAAATAAGTATGAAATGTAAGAAGTATTTTTGCAAATGATGAAACTAGAATGCCAAAATTAAAATCAACTTAGAAATGAAATGATGTCATAGTCAAATAATAAAAATTTTAAAAATAGAAAATACAAAGAATCACAAAAATAAATATTATACATAACATATGATATTATATATTTATAAAAATTAAATATTGGGTATATATAATATTATACATTCATTATATTAAACAAAAATAAATATTGTACATAAAGATATAATCTTATCAATAATGGAAATGTAATACAAAGTTAATGTTAACATAAAAATCAAACTATTTTTTTTGGGGCCGTGGGTTTGTGGTTTAGGTCAAACGGATTAATCAATGATATAATAGTTAAATAATAAATATTTAAAAATAATAAAAAGTACAAGTAATCAAAAGAATATATATACAAATTATATATTAATTATGTCAAACAAAAATTAAGTGTGATAAGTAAAAATCATGTATATAATGTAGATGAAATATATAATTTAAAATTGATCCGAAAGCAAAACTATTTTCTTATTTAAATGGTGGGTCAATGATCCAACTTTCCAAAGAAATTCATGATGTCATAATTGAATAATAAATATTTAGAAAAAGATAGAACACAAAAGATAAAAAAGTATAGAGTTTTGTCCCAAACATTTAGAAACATTTCTAATGTCATATAATCATCACATTTAGTACAAGTATTTAAGTTTATTTTTAACCATATTGTTACTTTTATTATTTTTCAATTTCTATCCTAACTATGATATATCTAAAATTCAAGTAATTAATATGAAAAAAAATCCATACATGCTTAATTACTAGTATATAAAAGTATGGATATAGAATGAAATATTTTGACTAAAATTATCTTTTATTTCTTTATTTGAGAAAGGGTATAAAAGTCATTTTATTACAACTTTAATGCCAATTTTATGGCTATTAAAATGCCCATACTTGTGTATTTAGTCAACCTCTAATTGTAAGGGTTGAAAATATAACTTCAATCATATTACTTTTCAACTCAGTTAATCCCTCTCTCATTTAAGTCTTATACTTAAGGTATTAACTTCAATTTTCTCTTATTAAATCCTATATTTAAGTTGTTTTTTACTAATAAATGCTACTAGTTAGATCTATGCCAATATTTTTAACAATATAAACATATATATTTGAAATTTGTCTCAAAAACAACACTATTATTTATCCAAGTGGTGGCTAAGCAATTCAATTATCTGAATCAAATTAATCAACCCATGAAGTCATAGTTAGGTAAAACAAATTAAATAGAAATAAATATAAAAATTACAAAAATGTACACGAAATTAGACATATTTATGATATTTTTATTAATCTAATTAAAAAATAAGTGTAATAAATAAGAATTATTTTTATTGATAATGAAAATGAAATAAATAATTAGAACTAGCCAAAAATGAATTTATTTTTACTATTTGGCAAAGATCAATAATTCAACATTTGGGTCAAATGTGTTAATATTTAATGTCTTAAATAAATAATAAAAGTTGATAAAATATAAAAATACATAAATTTTGCAAAAAAAAAAACATTTAGGTACATGTATAATATAATATAATTATCATATTAAACAAAAAGTAAGCGTCACATACTAGAATTATTTTTACACACAAAAATACAAACAAAACTATTTATAAAAAAATTGAACACATCAATAATTCTATATTTACACTACTATTAAAAAATTGAATCAAATTGTGGAACCTTCTTTTGACTGAAATTCTCGCTTTTAAATTTAGTCCCTACTTAATTGTGGGGTTTAAATTATAAATTTAGTCCATCTATTTAAATATTACATTTTTTGACAAATGAACAAAAAAAGATATACCAAAAAAATAAAACATTATAAAAAAGAAGAATCTAGCCAAACAGGTAGACCTATCAATGATACTTGAAACTTCACAACTCGATCTAATTATCACATATATTGGGTGAGGTGTTTATCTAATTAGATAAAAGAATATATAGAAATTTTTGGATAGTTATTACTATCATTATTATCATTTAGAATTGCCATGTGCAAAGCATGTGGATGCTTACTAGTACCATAAAAGACCAGTTGCATCTTGTTTGATTGGTGGAGTGAACAATGACGTAGGCCATCCAATTCATCTCTCAACTCTCCACAAAGGTTGAAAGAGGGAGGTTTGGCCCTCGAGGCTGGAGGCTGGAGGGAAGGGAATTGATTGAGTACCAATGTTTTCGAACCATTCTTGACCTAGACAATTGGACCATTCGGCCTGAGAACTATCCAGGCAACCAGTTCTGTTTTACCTAAACTCGACCTCTAGCCAAAAGTCATTGAAGTGGTCAGTGATTCATTGACCTGGGTGGTCGCATCGACCATTTCAACCATAGAATTGTGGAGCATCTATTATACTTCTTCACTTAGGCCTTTAGGGGGAGAGCTTACCTCTACTTCTTAGCGGTGGGTGTTCAAATCATTTCATTCAACTTTTAAAAATTTTCAACAAAACAAGAGGTGTGATTGTATCATCATCCACCATGAAAAACATGGAAATACATATTTTCAGGACAAAACAATTTTTTTTTGCTTTGAGGGATGGATTAGCCATCAAAGATAAATCTATTATAGGGTCTCTTAATTGCATCATGAGAATAAAAGAATTAGATTATGTTTGGGAGTGCTTATGTTACAAATAAGTGCTTAAAGAATAAAATTTTATTCAAATACACTTATTAGCATTTGACACTTAACTTTTTCAAGTACTTATTTTAAAAAATAAACACTTATTCCATATTACGTGAACTGTGACTCTTTTATCCTTTATTTTCTTTCAACTTTTCAAAATATATATTGTAAGTGGCGGGTTCTCTCTCATGCACACACAACACACATGCACAAATTTTACAGTATGCAACCGAGGGAACACTGTAATTTGAACTTTGAAGCTTCCAAACTCGGAAGCGGTTCATCTGTTCTCTCAACACCTTGGGGCTTCCACAGAACGATAATTCATGATTTACCGAGTTGTCGAGTTGATTCGTCTTTGTCGCCGTAGTAACAGAGATTTGATGATCGACCATAAATTTATTAAATTCGGTCATCTTTTGGGTAATTGCTTTACCAAAGAGGAGAGAAGGTAGCAGTCAGCTTCTAGGAAGTCCCACCGTTTTTTATGTCCAGACTGGACTGAGGCCGACGTTTTCTGGAGAGCTGGTTGCCTCCGAGTACCCCACACTCCGCAGAAAAGAAAACCAAGACCAAGAGAGAAACGGAAACCATACGATGGGTTCTGTTGCAATCGATCTCCTAGGTCCCTGTTTCACTGATAAATCTGCATCGAGGAGGGATGATAGATGGAGTGGGGTTTTGGGTAGTCATGTTGGTAATCGCGGAAGAGAGAGAGAGTCGGGGAAGACGAATCGAACCCCGGTAGTTGCAGTCACAGTTGTATTTGCTGCCCAAGGTTTTTTGACATTGGTATAATCAGTATTTTAAAAATTAATCGGGACAAATTTGGGAGAAATTTTTTGAATAAGTGCTTTTATTATATGAGCATTTATAAAAAAAAATTAGAAATTTGGGCTTAAAAATTAAGTGTTTTTAGTTTTCAGTCCATTCACAGGGTGGTAGGGCGGTATGGGAGTTATAGTTGGAGTTATTTATAATTTTGAATTGTTATAGGTCTGCTATTCAAATAAGAATTCTGAGGTGGAGTGTAGTCTAAAAATCCCTAAAAATTAAACCCTTATTTTTAAAATAAGTACTTAATTTTGGGGTTATTTTTCAAACACCAATAAGTGCTTAATGATGTGTAAGGAATGCCAAATGAAGCCTTTGAGTTCTCACTTTTGTTCTTTCAAATTAGGATAAATTTCTTAAACTACCCCTAATGTTTAGAAAATTAACTAATTATACCCATATTGTTTCAGTATTGTCTTAAAGTACCTTATTGTTTCTAACAATTGACTAGCTCTACCCCTACCGTTCGGGGTGGATTTGAGTCGAGCCAAGCCGAATATCTGTCTATTCGAGCTCGGCTCGGTCATAAATTGTCAGGCTTGAGCTTGATTCAAACTAGCAACTTAAGCTTGAGTCAAAAGCTCGAAAGTTCGAGCTTGGTTGCCTCTTATTGCAGGTCTCCGTAGCAGCCGAGGTCTCCCTCAGTTGCCGAGATGCCAAGCCAAGGTATCCCTCAGCTGATGAGGTGCTGAGCCGAGGTCTCCCTATTAACCGAGGTGCCAAGCCGAGGTCTCCTTTAGTTGTCAATGTGTCGAGCCAAGGTCTCCTTTAGTTGCCAAGGTGCCAAACCAAGGTCTCCCTTAGTAGCTAAGGTACCAAGCCGAGCTCGAACAGCTCGTGGCCACCCCTACCTACCGTTAGCATCCGTTAATATTCCATCAAAATCTATATCCATGTGACGTATAATTTTTTTTTCTAAAACCCAATATTACCCCGTCCCTTTCCTCTTGATGGCAGTAGCCCCTCTGCCTCTACTCTCTCTCTCTCTCTCTCTCTCTCTCTCTCTCTCTCTCTCTCTCTCTCTCTCTCTCTCTCTCCACAACCTGTGTTCTCTCCAAATCTGATGGTCGCAACCCCCTCTGCCTTTGGTCTCTCTATCTATCTGTCTATCTACATCTTTGTCTCCTTCTTCTTCTTCTTCTTCTTCTTCCCCCCCCCCCCTCTCTCTCACCCCCTCCACAACCTCTGCTCTATCCAGATATGATGGTCGCAACCCCCTCTGCCTTTGGTCTCTCTGTCTATCTGCCTCTCTACATCTTTGTCTCCTTCTTTCTCTTCTTCTTCTTCTTCCTTTCTTCCCCTTGTCTGCTTCTTTCTTAGACCGCTTATTCTCAATTACGAAAAATATTTCCAATGATGACAACAACCCGAAAAAGATTCCTAACGACAGTAGCAACCCCCTAGAATTAATTATTACAGATGATAATTATGAGGTGTCATCCAAGGTCGACTGTACCTATTGTTTGCAAGTTGGTTGAAAGAGCTCCATGGCACGAGAAGAGAAAATCTCTATAGTGAGGATCTTACAGAGGACTCGGGATTTCCTACTCACTTTTCCTACCCACTCTCTACCCACCATGAATTGCAGCCACACATCTCTATAATGAATTGAGAGATGTGTGGCTGCAATTCATGGTGGGTAGATAGTGGGTAGGAAAAGTTAGTAGGAAATCTAGGCTCCTTATGGAGGAGCCACCATCGTGCACTATAGGGGACAAAGACTAAGGAGGTGGCATTGTATGTGACACAGCAGACAACTTTGGTGATTATGAGGTTGGAGAATGTTGCATCCTGATGCTTGAGTATCTCGCGAGTAATGCCCAACGAGGATATGACGAAGAGTGAGCATTCGATTTATTCGGTTAAAAATTGAATCGAATAAACCAAAATTTTAAAAATTGAATTAGAAAAATGAAAACCGAATCAAAACAAAATTAGAGGAAAACTGAAATTTTTTGTTAAAACCGAATTTCAAAAATATATAACTATATTATATATATATATCATAACATATAATATATAAATATGTATTATAAAATCAAATTTTATTATATTATATATTAATATTAAATATAATATGTTATATATTATATATTACATTATATATAGCAAAGTTCGATTAATTTGATTTTTTAGTTAATCAAATTTCTAATTCTAAAAATCAAAACTGAAACCGAAATATTTAAAAACCGAATCGAGTTAACCAAAAATCAACTCAATTGAACAAAAAAATCGAAATTGAAAATTTTGGTTCAATTTTTCGGTTTTAACTGAATAATGCTCACCCCTAACGACGATGGCGGACTTCTGGCCCATGCAAAGGCTGAAGAGTGGACCATGGGACTTAGCCAGGTGGTAGAGGTCTTCGTGGAGATGGTTGGTGAGGTAGGGTAGGTACCCCATCAAGGGCCATCCCATAGGACCTAGTGGTGCCTTTCGCCAGTTTCGCCGATGGAAGATGGTGGGGAAGAGGAAGAAGGTGGCAATGGAGGTGAACAAAGTGAGGAGTGTGGAGAAGGGGTGAGAGGTGATGTAGGTAGTGAGGGTGGAAGTGAGTGGGTTGAGCTAATCCATTCTTCGCTCTCTCTCTCTCTCTCTCCTTTAACTACTGAAGGAAAGAGAATGGGGTGGTTCAATATGTAGTGGCAAGTAGAAAGTAGGGAACTGTTGAATCTTCATCGATGATTTGTAGCAATGGGTAGAAAGCAAAGAGAGTTTCACTGCTGATTTGTAATGGCAGGTAGAAAGCAGGGAATCGCATGCTTAATCTTTGCTGATTTGTAGTGGCGGGAAGAAAAGATGCTAGAGGTGCAAGAAGGTAGAGCTGTTCACAAATAAACTCAAACCGACCAACCTAGCCTGACCCAACCCTATTTGGCCGATTTTTCTTCACCATCGGTCGGTTTCGGGTTGTAAAGATGGGTAAACCGATAATTTGGTTCGGTTTCGATTTTCATGTGCCCGAAGCATACCGAGTTATCTGTAAATATATTCTCACTGAAATATTATATATAATATGTATATTTCAGTTTTATATATATATATATATATATATATATATATATATATATATATATATCAGGCTCGAGCTCGATTCGAATTAGAGACTTGAGCTCGAGCTCGAGCTCGGCTCGAGTCAAAACCTCAAAAGTTCAAGCTCGGTTACCTTTGATTGCAAGTCTCTCAAGTAGTCGAGGTTTCGAATCGAGGTCTCCCTCAATTGCTGAGGTGCCAAACTTAGGTCTCCCTTAGCTGCTGAAGTGTTGAGTTGAGGTTTCCCT
Source organism: Nelumbo lutea (assembly GCF_056320005.1). Classification (NCBI taxonomy): domain Eukaryota; kingdom Viridiplantae; phylum Streptophyta; class Magnoliopsida; order Proteales; family Nelumbonaceae; genus Nelumbo; species Nelumbo lutea. The sequence goes on from NC_142688.1 coordinate 2,578,787, forward strand.
AGCAGGCGAGGTGTCGAGCTAAGGTCTCCCTTAGTTGACAAGGTGTCGAGTTGAGATCCCCCTCAATTGTCGAGGTGTTGAGCTGAGATCTCCCTCAATGACCGAGGTATCGAGTCGAGGTGTTGTCTAGCTCGAGCTCGATTCAAATTAAAGACTTGAGCTTAAAAGTTCGAGCTCAGCTCAAACTCAGCTTCCTTTGATTGTAGGTCCCCTAGCAGGTGAGATGCCGAGCTAAGGTCTCCCTCAATTGGAGAGAGAGTGGCATTCTTGTAATTTGTAAGAAAGAAAGAAAGAGAGAGAGAGAGGTTGGTAGGAGAGAGAGTGGTATTCTTGTAATTTGAAAGAAAAAAAAGCAAGAGAGAGAAAGAGAGTTGGTAGGAGAGAGTAACATTCTTGTAATTTGAAAAAAAAAGCAAAAAATATTGTTAGATTCCATTTCCCTCATCATCACCGAAATATATATATATATATATATATAAAGTTGAAATATATATTTTGGAAATGTATATGTTTAAACCCAAGTTGACCTAAACTGACCAGGTCGGTTTTGCTTAATAGAGGGTCTATTTTGGTTTAATATTTAGGTAATCCGACCAGGTCGGGTTGGTTGAAAAAAAAAACTAGTAAAACAACCCAACTTGACCCGTGAACAGCCCGCCCTATAAGAGGGGAAGAAAAGAGACAGAGAGAGGAGAAGAGATGTCATCGCTAAATTTTCGTCGCATGAGACAAAGAAAACGATCCTGAGCAAGAGATGGGGTTCTCACCGAAATGATTTTTGTTCTTGATTTTATCAACCAATTGGTCTCTGTCGTCGACAACAACCATGAAGGTGATCCTGAGCAAGAGATATTGGCCGAAGATAAAGGGTAGGACAACCGGTCTCTACTGTCTTTGTCGTCAACGACAACCACCCTCCCGTATTCTTACCATTGGAGATGACAAGGAGCTTAACTTCATCGTGCCTTATTGGGCACCTTCTACCTGTCACACCTTCTCCTCATAGACTCTCAACCCATTTTAGGCTGAACGCCAATGCCGGTTAAGAGAGAGAGAGTAGGCCGAGCTATTTGGCACCTTTTTTTAATATAAGGGCAAAAATGACTTTTTATATATTTTTGTTACGTTTTAATGATGGTGATAATTCTTAAAAACAATAAGGATACTTTAAGACAATACTAAAATAATAAGGATACAATTAGTCAATTTCTTAAACTTTGGGATAGTTTAAAAAATTTGATAGCAAGTCTCTAAATAAATTGCACTATATTTGGGTGAGGTGGGGATAAAGTTCATTCTTGAAAATTAAAAGTTTGCAACAACCATTCCGAGTTAAAATCAGCCCCCCACAAGACTGCCCCCAACAATGTCCCAAAGCACATCACTGCCACATATGATAATATCATAAATGATGATATCATCATTGATAGATATTTTCTCAATATTTTGAATACATGGCGTAAGTGGAAGTGAGTGTAAAATGAGCATAAAGTGGGTGTATTTTAATTTTTTTACATTTATATTTCTTTTATTAATGACGTAACACTAAATGCGTATGTAGCTCTCCAATTTATTCCGTAAGCATGCATTTAAGCATTTTTACTTTTTAGATAAAACGAAAATGTGATGAGAGGAGGAGGAGGTGGGTGTATTTTAATTTTTTTACATTTATATTTCTTTTATTAATGACGTAACACTAAATGCGTATGTAGCTCTCCAATTTATTCCGTAAGCATGCATTTAAGCATTTTTACTTTTTAGATAAAACGAAAATGTGATGAGAGGAGGAGGAGGCTCGGGTATAATAAGGGAGACATCAACGTCAAGATGTGACGATAATCGAAAAAGGCTGACATTGGGTTAGCGCCTCGCCGGGTCCAGCAATTAAAAAATTTTCAACTTAATTAATGTCCACAGCCCACTAAATATTCTCCACAAAATCCAATTCCTGCATCTTTCTTTCTTATATTTCATGGTTCCTACGATCCTGAAATAGCCTTTTTCAACACGGTTTCTTTGTCCAATTCTCTTCCTCTAGTCTCTCCGATGTAATTGGGAGCTATAATACAGACCTTCGCGCCTTGCACCTTCATCTCAAGCTATCAACAATCTAATACTATATTCTCACAGTAAACAGTTAATACTTCATTTGAACTTAGGGAAACCAATCATGTGGACAGAGCAGTTATTTGACTTGGAGACCAATATCTTACTATTTCATATTTGAAAAAATTATTTTATATATTCAGATACATATCCAAATACTCCACATCTGAAAAACGATTTTTTTTCTTTTTTTTTTTTTTGTTTTTAAAAAGGTGTTTTCAAAGAAGGTCTTAAGCTTTTATTTCAATCAGTTTCTTTTGTCCATGTTAGTATTAGCAGAAGGGAACATGTTTTGCATGTGTATATTAGAGTTGTTTTTTTTAGTTGAAGAAAAATAAACTTTTCATTTATTGATCAAAAAAATAAATAAACTTTTCATTAATCTATGATGCGAAAAAGAAATAGTATGGGAAAAGTTTTGACCAATCAAAACCATTCATGAATTTTGATAAATAGCACCTGATTGACTATCGCATTTATGATTCTAATTGATTGATCATAAAATTTTCAGATATCTTATCTTTTCCATGTCATAGTCGAAACCCAAGCCAACGACAAGAACTAAGCAAATAACCGCTAAGAAGACTAAGACTAACAAAACAATGACAACCCAACTGATCTAGAACAACATAACAAGATTAAAAACCGAATTGATCTAAAAGTAAAAAGAGAAACCACTCTTATCAGCAGCTTTAATGAAAGGCAAAAGCCAATTTGGACAAGAACGTTGAGAAATATGAGCACTACTGCATTTCTACTTTAGATTAAACAAAAAACAACTTACTTCGAATAAATATGATTATTCAGAAAATTTAAAGGAGAGATTATAAGGGTTGGAGAATAGAAAACAACAAAAGATTGTCATAGATAACTTCACAAGCACCTCTATATATGTGTAAAGGAGAATATTAAAGCAAATAAATATCATCTAAAACAGAGCATGACAATTGGTTCTGCTCACCGAACTTCGAATAACAATAAAGGAGAGGACAACAAGGCAAAATGGATATGGAAAATATTGTTATAATTGCTATGCTAGAAATCAAATTATGAAGAGGTCCTGTTCTAGTGGAGACGGGTTCTGCCTAGGCTTTAAAGTACATTGTGGAGGAGGAATATAGGATTAAAGATAGATTGGTCATTGTTAGAATTGGAGAATTCAAACCAAGTTTAATTGGAACCCTTATTGTAATCATTATGTTACATAATGGAAAATTATTGGAATTTTTATTATTATTATTATTATTATTATTATTAATGTAATGATATTTATTAATAAATTATTAAAAATTATTTAATCCATTATTTAAATAATGGATACAGGAATGCATTGAACAGTGCCACATCACATCCGCAATTCTCTCTTATCTTCTTTACTTCTTCTCTCTATCACTCTTATAATTTTGGACGTTTCTTTCGAGGTGCAAGCTGGGTTGCCCAATTTATATTTCAAAGAATGTCAATCACGTCTAGCTGAGCCGAGTCGAATAGTCTCAGGATCGAACTCGATTCGAGACCATTCTATAAGGTTGAGTTCGAGCTTGAATCCAGAATTTGAATTCGAGCTTGGTTTGAGTCAAAAGTTCATAAGCTTGAATTTAGTTCGGTTTAGCTCATTTTATATTTTATAAAAATAAAAATCATATATAATTTTTTTATTTTATATTTAAAATATTAAGAATTATAATATTTTTATTATATATATTATTTTCTATAATTTTATATTATTATATATATATGTATTCGAGCCGGTTCATGAATCTCACAAGCCGAGTTCTAATAGGCTCGAAGTCGGCTTGTTTAATAATCGAGCCACTGTATTGGACTCGAGCTTGAGCTCGGACTCGACTGAAACTGAACCGAGCTCGAACAGCTCGTGAAAAGCTAGGCTCATTGCTACCCCTAGTTGGGTTGGATCTCGGAATTTCAACTCAACGTATTAGTTAGTGAATTTGGTTGAACGTTAAAATTCTACTGTAAAAAAAAACATTATTTATTTTATAGAGTTGTATGCAAATTAAAAATATCAATTCTTAGGAAGAAGAATAGGTTTCAAGAGTTGCAACAATTTTTCTAAATCTAAAACTTAAAAGCGATTTTTAACATACAAAATTCATGAAAATTAATTGTCTAAAAAATGCCAAAGGGCTCATGAGCATTCTTCATCCTACCATGCCTGTTACTCGTTGGGTCGACAGATGGCAGTAAAAAATAAGGATAAATTATATATAGCCATCCTGTTTCATGGGGTTGGTAAAACTCACCCCGGCCCTTTGGCCTTTGCTTTATTCTGGGACACAGATATTTGATTCCAGCATTTGCCCATGACCTATTAACAGGGTTGATGGTAAACATGGTATGGGTGGATGAGTAATTATCACCATCCCCCATCCCCCATCCCCTATGAAAGAGGATGGCAACATGGTATCTGGAGGACAGAGCTTGCATCAATGCAAGTCAGGGCGAGAGATTCGGAAATCTTTATTGCAAACAACCTCTGAGACTGAGAGGTAGTAGTATGTGGCAGAACAGAACATTTCCGGAAAAAAGGAATCAATATGTTATATGGCCCGTGGGATACATCATACATGAACTGGGTGGGCGAGTCTGATTATTTGGAGGTCAGGGAGACAACAACTGACTACAAAACCTATGCAGCACATAATCACTGGACATATGCTACTAGACCTGTTCATGGCCGGGTAGCCCGACAGGCTGGCACGTCTTAAATCGGGCTTGGACAAAGATTTCAGCCCGCAGTCTCGCCCTTTCCAATAATATTATATATAATAATAGTATATAGTATATATTATATAATAGTAAAACTAATAGCAAAAAAAGTATTATATATATTAATAAAATATTATATAATATATTATATACTATTAATAAATACAGAAGCAATACATTATAAAAATCTCTATCAAAATCGGGCTTCTGGCTTTGGGCTTTATATAGGATCGGGCTCAGGCTCAACATATAGGCCCAATGGTCGGGCTGGTCTGGGGCTCGAGCTTGGTAATCTTCTGTTTATAAAGAGGCAGAGTCTGGCCTAGCCTATGAACAAGCCTATATGCTAGGGTGTTTGATGGAGGGAAGTAGAGTCAATTACAATACCAAATTTTACTGGTGGAGTTAAGATTTTTTCCTAAGCCTGTATTTGGCAACATTACACTTATGCATTGACAAATGACTGACCAATGTATATTTACATTGATAATAAGTTGTAAAAGTACATCAATAAAAAAGAAGCAAATTTGTATTCAAGTGGGCTTTTGATAAAAAAAAATGCATATGCTTTTTTGAAATTCATGTTTGCATCCATTACAGCTAAAAATCTATTTGGTAAGAAGTTAAATTTGTCAGTGTAAAACTAACCTAACTTTACAATTTATATGAATCGTTTAACACTCTATATAATTGCATTCACACTTATTTGCATCGTTTCCAAATGGAACCATATGAACCATTTTACACTCCACATATTTGCATCATTTCCAAGGGGAATCGAAAGCTAATAAGCATAGATTAGGGGCAAAAAATTGGATGAAAGGCCAAAACATAAGTGTTATATAAATGGGGCCTGTGATAATTTTTAAGGCATATATAGTGGGGCCACGCCTCCTCTCCACCACCCTTTGCCCTTGCCAACATTGGATGGGTTTACTACCAAGTACCAAAGATTTTGCACCGGACATGATGGAGTGGACCATTGAGAAAATTTTCATTCTAGAAGACTAAACTTCTCGTTCTTCCCTAATTCTAACACAAGAAGAGAAGTGAAAAACAGTGAGCAAGGTGGACTTTGTTGCTTGAGCAAACCAAAACCTCCAAGTTAAATAGTAATTTGGAATCAAAAACCTTTTGATACGCTTCTTTATTAGCGTTGAACTTGTATACAAAATTGTAACATTCAAAATAAATAAAATATAAAACAATAATAATAATAGCTAACAATCCATGGACATTGGAATATCTTCCCATAAAAAAAAGAAACATACAAATACCGAGATATTCCCAATGCACGGTATAAAAGGCTATATGAAAGGTATAAACATGTTCTTGTAAGCACAGAAGCGTATCTCCAATCCATGATAGCGGGACCTCTGTTTTTATGTAACAAACAAACATCATCTCCTAAACTTTCTACCCAAACAAAAGGTAAGATGACGTGATCAGTCTTAACCACATTCAACAACAAAAGTTAAACCCGTAACAAATTCGGTGATTAACCTTTGATGCCATTTGAAGGTGGTGAATTCGAATCTACTTCTAACAGAGCGCCTTTTACATCGATTTTACAGTCACATTTCTTTGTATATTAAGAACATCTCTCCATAAATAATAAATAGAAATAGGAAGATGTTCCTGATGTACATACGAGAGATGTTCCTGATATATATATGAGAGATATTCTCGATGTATGGCTAAAAATGCTATGAAGTTGGTGTAAAGAACAAATCTGGACTCTTTAAGGCTGTGTTTGGTTTAAAGGAAAAAGTAAAGAAAAAAAGAAAAAATACAAGAACCTTTATAAAATTTGTATAAATTTTCCTACCTTTCTCTTTCTTACTTTTTACCTCAAACCAAACATAGCCTAAAGGTTGGATATTTGGAACGAAGAATTTTTTTTGAACAGGTGCTGAAGAACATCCCTCCAGATGGCCACCGACAGATGTCAGAAAATTGGATCTAACAATCCATGGGACCACCAGACTATTTTTAATAGTAATAGAAATCTCACTCTGCTCATGTTCGTTCCCCCCATTGGCGATCCTCCATATCTTACAACTGATCCAAGACCTATGCCTCTACATATTCCCGTCTGGATAATCTGCCACAATAATCAGCAATGGCACTGTTGTGCTTTGCACCAACATTTCACTTCGAAATTAAAGGACGAAGTATATATTTGGCATCGATGCTATAGATACAGCCTCAGAAAACGGTGTTGTTGATGTGTGGGCTGGAAGTATTGGTTTCTGAAAAAATTGTGTCTTTTTTTGTTCGGAAACGTTACTGTCAAGTAGAACATTTCTTGGAGCAATAGCAATGTTTTCTGTTTGGTACCAATGCTCCATGAAACGTTTTCAGCATTGATACCTATTATCCAGTGCCACCTCACGTCCCTGTTGGCACCAACGAGCTGCATCTCCTAGAAACGCCAAATTCAACATTGCTCCAAACCATGCCTTCTTGATTTCCAAGGCATGGCTTGGAGCACCGTTTTTTTATGGAAAAACGGTTCCAAACAAACAGACATTTCTTGGAGCACCATTTTTTTCGACGTGGTGCTGATATGTCACCATTTTTTGGAGCAACGACAACAATGCCAAATAGACGCTATAGTTATTGGTTGCCAAAATTGCAGCACATGCCAATACAACATTGCTCCACTGAGTAGATGGGCCAAATTCTCCTTCATGAAGTGTGATGCTGGACGTGGAGGTTATCATGTAAGATGTTACTTTTTGAAAATTCGAAGAAGAATGAAGGGTAAAATAGTATTTTCAACCTTTTTGTTAAAGGATGTGGACAAGTGTCAATTGCTAGAAAACTTTAGAATACTTTTAAAGCCCATTGGCTTTTCTTATCCGTGTTCTTTAATTTCCGAGGTAAAGAAGACAATGACCGTTTTAGCCATAAAAATCCATTATGAAAAGGGGCATTTTTGTTCCATCCAAGGATTGGCAACTTTCCCCATGTGGAAAAGTTATTTATTCACCTAAGAGATGATTAGTGATACCTAGGAAATTTCCCCTAATCTCCATATAAATCTGAAAAGGAACATAGATTTCTTGGTCAATGGAAACCAAAATCTCATTGATCAACTTTTCCCCTCCCAAAATTCAAAAAAAAAAAAAAAAAAAACGCTCCTTAAGTGATTTTTCAAATAGTAGGTTAAGTTTTAGTTTTAATTTCTAAAACATATAGGTAGTTTAAGAATTTTATCCAATTAATTATCATGTTTTTGTATGTGAAGAAGAAAGATGATGAGTTGGTCCTGGCAAGTACCCTAAAACTGATTTTTGTTTAGAAGTCTGAAGAGTTTATGAGGATTGAAGAGGTTCTCGTCTCCCACGGACAAATTTGTCTGTAGTGCGAGTGCAAGTACTCTTAAGAACATGTGGACAATTAAGGCACGTTCGTTTTTTTGGTAAGTTACTTACTTGGGTAAATGTAGTTATCTGGGTAAGTTTTTCATGGGAAACACTTACCTGGGTAAGTGCATTTACCCATCTTCTTTTGTTTCTCATGTAAATAAGGCAATGACCATTTTAGCCATAAAAATTCAATACTAAAAGGGGCACTTTTGTCCCATTCAAGTGTTGGCAACTTCCCCCTAGATGGTAAAGTTATTTACCCACCTAGGAGATGGGTATCACTTACCCGAATAAGTGATACCTAGGAAAATCACTTACCCGAATAAGTGATACCCAGGAAAATAAACTTTCTCTACTCCCCACATAAATCTGAAAAAAGAACACGAGATTCTTGGTTAATGGGAACCAAAATCCCATTGACCAATTTTCCCCATCTCAAAATCCAAAAAAAGAACGCCCCCTAAATGTGAGCAGCCAAAGTTTTTCTCATTGCTTTCCTGTTAAGTAATTGTCAAATGGAATAGCTGGGATTATCAATGGGGTTTTCACTTTTCAACAACAAGTTGCCACGAAGAAGTTTCACTTATCACTGTTTTTCTGATGCAGTAATTGCTTTTGTTTTGAAAGAAAAACCTCATTCATATTGGGGAATAGCCCTAAAGAAGAATGAAATGTACTTCAACATCATTTTTTTGCGGGTAAAGTTTCTTGTTCTATTATCAATTCAAGGCTTGTACATTAGAATAATCTAGAACATGGTGTCTTTCTGTTTCTCCATGAAAACAAGCTTTTTATGCTAAGAGGTGAGCTAGTTTGTGATGAAGGAAGATTTGGCCCGACCTCGTAACCACTCAACATGTGGCAAAGGCAATAACTCGGCACAATAGTACGCCCAAGGTGCGAGCTCTGAAAGGAGGAACCAGCGGTCTGAACTCCCCACAAGGAGCCCGAACTCTCCCTTTGACACCGGGCCTTACGAGCACAAAGGGCAACAACCTGAACTGGCTTGCCCCAGGGCAGTTCGGGCCACACCCCTATCCGAACTCAAGACTTCACCTCGCACACCACTCCAGCACTTCGTCTCCAGGCCGTTGAACTGAACAACCGTACCTGACACTAAAGGAGTCTGTACCTTGAGGCGGCGCACCTGACTGACTTAGGATCTGACACTTGACAACCGCACTTCAACGGCCACCTGCCATCGCCACCTCCAATGACAAAGACGACTCCGACAAAGAGAGCAGTGGCGGTTGCCTGCCCCAACAGAGGTGATGACACCCAAACTGGCAGAAGTGCAAAGGTAATGATATCCGATCTGACAGGAGCTTGGGAGTGAGTGCGCGAAGTGGTTATAAAAGGCTCTCTTCCCCCCAAGAAGGAGGTATATGATAACTTTGCGCTATCTGGTTTTGATCTTGCCTTTGAGAGAATACTAACTTGAGCTTTGAAGCAATCTCATTGGGTTCCTCCCTGGAGATTCCTCACCTTCTTCTCTGTTTTAGGCACCTGTTGCTCCAATCAGAGGCAAGGTCGTTGACAGCTAGGACCAGCTGGATTGCGCACCATCAATTGGCGTCGTCTATGGGAAACGCTTCTAAAATCCTTCCTCTAAAACTCTTATACCCCCTTTTTCTAAGAAACCCCAACACTCATGGCTTCTTCCAGCATTGTCGGACGTAGCACGGAGATTAACGCCCCCGGGGAACAACTTCAAGTCCCCGTGGTGTGCATCGGACAATTCACCATCCCACTTCCGGTGGATGGGATCCCCAGCCTAAATGCGCCACGAATAGTGGCGCTAGTGAACCTTCCTGCCATGAATGTCCCCCTTCCTCTACCTGTCGAGACAACCTTTACCGAACCAACTGTTGTCCCCTGGCGACTAGCCAGAGCCAGTTTGATGACCTGATGCAGTGCATGCGGGCAATGCAAACCCAAATGTAGCAGTTCCAGCAGCATCAACTCCAGCAGCACCAAGTACTGCACCACCTCTCTCAGTATCACTATCAGCAGCAATTCCCCCAATTGCCTCCTCTGAACCAACCACAGCTTCCACCTCGGCACCCTGCTCCAAAGTCGGTTAAGCCCTCCCCTCAGGGTGGACGCCATCATCGAGGAGAAGCCTCCCAAGACCAGGCCTCATCCCCGGGCCGAGGGGAAAGAAAAACCACCCCCACCTCGCAGCTCACCGGCGGGTCGAGAACCTCGCTAGCCAAGTCAGTACCTCGACACTCCAAGTCTGAGCTCTTGCCCATAGAGAACTGATTAAGCGTCCTAGCGGCGGACTACCAACATTCCGTGCCCATCGAGCTCGGCAACACAGAGGCCAGCAGCGCCAGTACCAGGCCCACTCAGCAACGAAGACGCTGGCAAAGTCGTCGAACTGCCACCCGTGTCCTGCCCGACCTCAGAGGTAAAGAAGAGACAAGCTCGGACGAGGTAAAAGCTGCCCCTATTCTCTCAGTTTCTTCCCCCCTCTCATCAGAACTCCTTGCAGTCCCCATGCCCAAAGACTTCAAACTCCTCCCTTTAGACAAGTATGATGGGTCCTTCGACCCCAACAACCACGTCGATGCCTTCCAGTCCCAAATGCACCTGGCAAGGGCCAGTGAATCGTGCATGTGCGTGGCCTTCACCACCACCTTCAGGGGGTGGCCTGCACCTGGTACAGGAACCTGGCCCCCGGGTCAATAAGAAGCTGGACCCAGTTCGTGCAGGTCTTCACCGCACACTTTCGTTACCAGCAAGCGGTGCACCAGAACCGAGGAAAGCATCTTCGAAGTAGTCCAGAGGGAAGGAGAGTCCATCCGGGGCTACATCAAGCGGTTCAATGACGCGTGCTTGCAGATACCGCGACTAGACCCCGTAGTGCAGCTCGCGGCGGCCAAGAGAGGAGTAACACACAAGGAGTTCAAATGGCACATGGTAGCTAGCCAGCCCGCGACCGTAGTCGAATTCCTCAAGCTCACGGATAAGTTCATGAGAACAGAGGAAGAGATCAACCAAAGGACTGAAAGCGGGATCGAGAAAATGAAGAGGGAAGGCGAGCCCTCCAACCCAGATGATAGAAGAAAAAACCCGGCCCGGGAGATGAAGCCGAGCCAGCTGTTCCGAGCTCCCTTAGCAGCTCGGACGAACTACACACCCTTAAACACGAGGCGGGCCAAGATCTGATGACGATCAAAGACGCCCCATACGTAAAATGACCACCTCGCCTAAAAGGGAACCCAAACGAGAGAAACAAAAACTTGTACTGCAGTTTCCATAGAGATCACGGTCATAGTACCAAACAGTGTAATAATCTCTGGGATGAGATAGAGGGACTCATCCGTCGCGGGTACTTGGAGAAATTTTGTACAGCATGATAATAATAATAATAATAAGAAGAAGACAGGTCGGCAAGGGGAGCACGGTAGGGACGCCCACGAATCCAACAGCAGGCCGGCCGAACCGTCGCAAAGACAGCCTCCGGAAGAGAGGCTAGTTCGGTGAACCATCCACGTGATAGTGGGAGGTTTGGTGGTAGCGGGTTGTACTTCGGTGACGGCCCGAGCGTCAGTTCGCGAAGCTGCCCGAGAAGAATAGAACCCTCCGAAGAGGCCGAAGACGGAGGAGTCAATTTTCTTCACGAAAGATGATGCGCAAGGGGTCCACTACCCTCACGATGCGCTTGTCATAAAACTAAGGATCAGCGACTTCGAAGTCAGGCGCGTACTTATTGATTCGGGCAGCTCGGCGGACATTCTCTTCAAGTCAGCGTTTGACTAGCTTCAGTTGCAGAGAAGCGAGTTGAAGCTCGCGAACACTCCTCTGGTGGGCTTCAGCGGAGAAGAAGCCAGGCCCCTCGGGAAAATAACAGTACCTGTGGAAGTCGGCACATGGCCTTGTGCGATCAGACTCAACCACGATTTCCTGATGGTCACGACCCCCTCCCCATACAATGCCATAATAGGGCGGCCAATCACGCATGTCTTACGGGTAGTGGTCTCCACCTACTACTTGGCAATGAAGTTCCCTACAGACTTCGGTGTGGGGGTAGCGGGGGGCGACCAGCTTGAGTCCCGCAAGTGTTATGTTGCCGCCCTGAAGGGAAAAACCAAGGTGGCCGATGACCTTGAACTGGAGCGGCCTACGGAGCAAGGCGAAGAACGAGCTACGCCCACAGAAGAAACGGTTGCGATCCCAACTTCAATTGCGGACCCAACACGACGCTACAGAGTAGTGCTTATGTCCAGGAACCTTTACGATCCGAATTGGTAAGTTTCTTACTTCAAAATTTAGATATTTTTGCATGGTCCATGGCCGATATGCCCGGCATTGACCCCAACTTTATAACTCACAAACTTAATAGTGACCCTGTAGTCAGACCCATTAGATAGAAGAAATGCAACTTAGCCCTAGAGCGCTGGAGGGCAGTCGACGAGGAGGTCAAAAAGCTCCCCGCAGCAGACTTCATAAGGAAAGTTCATTAACCGAGCTGGGTAGCCAACCTAGTACTGGTAAAAAAGGCAAACGGCAAGTGGCGCACGTGCGTCGACTACACCGACCTGAACCGAGCTTGCCCGAAAGATTGCTTCCCCCTCCCCAGAATTGACCGCCTAGTGGACGCGACCTCGGGACATGAGTTGCTAAGCTTCTTGGATGCCTACTCAGGCTACAACCAAATCAGGATGGACCAGTCTGATGAGGAAAAAACCATCTTCATAACCGAGTTCGGCCTGTACTGCTACAAGGTCATGCCCTTCGGACTGAAGAATGTTGGAGCGACCTTCTAAAGACTTGTGAATAAGCTGTTTCAACCCTTAATTGGCATGAAAATAGAATGTTATGTAGACGACATGGTCGTCAAGACACAATTTTCACAGGAATTAATACAACACTTAGACTCTGTCTTCCAAATTCTGCGTCAATTTAGCATGAAACTGAACCCAAACAAGTGTGTCTTCGGTGTCACCTCGGGTAAGTTCCTAGGGTACATCGTCAACCAGTGCGGTATTGAGGCCAACCCGGACAAGATAAAAGCCATCCTAAATATGAGACCGCCCCAAAAAGTAAAAGAGGTTTAGAGGCTAAACGACCGCATAGCCGCTCTGAGCCGCTTCATGTCCAAGTTGGTAGACCATTGTCTGCCTTTCTTTAAAGCAATCAAAGGCAAAGGGTTCGAATGGACCCGAGACTGCCAGCTCGCGTTCGACGAGCTAAAAAACTACATCGCTAGTGTGCCAATCTTAACCAGGCCCGAGGAGGGCGAGGTCTTAGAACTGTACCTCTCGGCAAGTGATGAGGTGGTCAGTTCGGTACTAATAAAAGAAGTAGATCGGGTCCAACGACCCATCTATTCTGTTAGTAAAATTCTGTAGGGAGCAGAGACGAGATACTCGCAGATAGAAAAGCTAGCATACGCATTGATAATTGCAGCTCAGAAACTCCGCCCATATTTCCAGGCTCACACTGCCATCGTCTTGACTGACAAACCTCTGAGGCAAGTTTTACTCAAGCCCGAGGTTTTCGGTCGGCTGACGAAGTGGGCCATCGAGCTCAGCGAGTACGACCTCCAATATAAGCCATGAACTGCTATTAAGGCCCAAGCCTTAGTAGATTTTATCGCCGAGTGCATGTTCAGCCTCGAAGTCCCTAGGCCGGTTAAGCCTGAGATCCTCAGTTTGGGTGAGCCCGGAGCTCCCAAGCCAATAGAGTCCGAACCCCGTGAAGTAGCAGCCAGGGTGGCATCTCTCCTAGTTTGGCCGAATGTGAACTGGGATGAGGAGCCCTGGATCCTTCACGTAGATGGCTCCTCGAACCAATAGGGTAGCGGGGCTGGAATAGTTCTGCACGGCCTGGGTGGCACGAAATTGGAATACGCACTACGCTTTGAGTTCGTGGAATCCAACAATGAGGCAGAGTATGAGGCATTGATAGCCGGGCTGAACCTAGCGCAAAAGGTAAGAGCAAAACACAGTTATTTGCAGCGATTCCGAGCTTGTGGTCAACCAGGTTACGGGCGAATACGAAGCACGCGAGCTAACTATGATCGCCTACTTGGAAAAAGTAAAGGAGGCTCTGCTCAACTTCCAGTCACACTTCATTAGGCAAATCCCGAGGTCAGAGAACCGTGTACATAGAGGACTTACCTCGGCCTAGCATTCTTGATGGGGCAGAGGAGGTCGTTCCTGTCCTTGAAGCAGAGCCGAGCTGGATTAACCCACTCGCGAGCTTCTTGCTAGATGGAACCCTCCCTGCGGACCGCAATACATCCAGGAGGGCACAGCGCCAGGCAACCAAATATGTCATAATAGACGAACGGCTATGCCGACGGTCCTACATGCTCCCCTACCTGCGTTGCTTGCGACCTGCCAAAGTCGAGCTCGTACTCCGCGACACTCATGAAGGGTTGTGCGGTGGACACTTAGGGGCAGAGCCCTCACCCAAAAGGCACTTCGACAAGGGTACTATTGGCCAACGATGAAGGCAGAGGCCGTTGAGCTCGTCAGAAAATGCGACAAATGTTAGAAGCATGCCAATATCCACCATCAACCTACCGCCGACCTCAAGTATCTCACCAGCCCATGGCCCTTTGTGCAATGGGGCATCAACGTCCTGGGGCCATTCCCGCCAGATACATGAGGGAGGAAGTTTCTAGTGGTGGTGGAAGATTACTTCACAAAGTGGATAGAAGCTAAACCTCTTGCAACAGTTACAACTCGAAACGTACAGAACTTCTTTTGGAAGAATATAGTATGTCGCTTTGGGTTATCTCAGGTACTGATCTCTGACAATGACAAGCAGTTCGAGGATATCAAGTTTCAGGAATGGTGCCAATATATGGGAATTCGGCAGAGCTTTACATTAGTTGCGCACCCGCAGGCAAACGGTCAAACAGAAGTAATGAACAGAGCTATCCTCCACGGACTGAAAGCACGACTAGACCAAGCTAAAGGGTTGTGGGCGGACGAGCTACCAAGTGTCCTATGGGCTCACCGAACTACGGAAAAAACCGCCACGGGAGAGACCCCCTTTAACCTCACCTGCAGCACTGAAGCGGTAATCCTGGCGGAGATCGAAATACCTACACTGCGACTAGAAGCATACGACGATCAGACAAACGAAGATGAGTTACGTACCAACCTCAACCTACTGGATGAGGTAAGAGACCTCATGTACATCCGGACCGCAGCTTACCAGCAAAGAGTAGCTCAGTACTACAAGCCAGAGTAAAAAAGCGAAACTTCCGCGTCGGCGACCTGGTCCTCCGTAAGATCATGGCACCTGAGCCCGGCGTGGGCAAACTTGGACCGAAATGGAAAGGGCCCTACCAAGTAAAGAGAGCGCTTGGGGGGCCATACGAGCTCAAAACTTTACAGGGCAAACAAGTACCTCGAGCGTGGAACGTCATTAACTTGAGACAATACTACCTATGGATCACCAAGCGAATTTGACTAAGTCGCTACCAGAGCCTAAGGGCTAGGATGCCGAGCTAACAAGGACCTCAGCATGGGCAAGCAAAGGCAAAAAATGCCAATCAAAAGCTCTGGCAAAGTGCTAACAACAAACTAATAAGGGCATCGACATATGGTCAATTCGGCAATACGGCCAGTTCGGAAGAAAGAGTGACCAACACTTAACTAAAAGAAAGTCATTCCATTGCAAAATACTTTGTGTACATTTCCAAAAAAAAAAACCAACAAAAGCAAGCTCACAGGCCCGGAGGTACTTCTTCACCATCAGAAGGCACTTCAACGATACCCGAAGGTCCTGCCTCGTCCTCAAAATCTGGCTCACCATCAGCAGCGTTGGCCATCTCCTGAGTAATGTGCGAAGTGGTTATGGCGCTAATGTCAAGCTCGGGGTACGTATTTCGGATCATCCACTGGCTCAGTTTAAAGTCCCTTCTGTACGAGCCCACCATCAGGTCATCAAAGCGCGACGAGGTGATATATTCATCGACGACCTTCTTCTTGGCATCCTCGATGCCCTGAGAAAAGATCTTTGTCCTCTCCTTAATATCCTCTTGAAGGTATTCAACCTGATGCTGCAAGTCCAGCCTCAGGTCCGCCATATGCTTCACCACCACTCCCATGGCCTCGGTATCTCTTTGAGACCTCGCCAGCCTGGCCTGTGTAGCGCAAGAAGCCGCCTCGGCAGCGCGGGAAGCCTCTTCGGCAGTCCGTGCCTGCATCGGGCTCCTTTCCGCTTAGGCCACCAAGGCATGGATAGAAGAATTCACCTACCAAAAGGGAAAATAACAAATGTTCAAAAGAGCAATAGCAAGAAAGATGATGACAAAGAGCCCAACAAGAAATCGCTGACTTACCACCATGGCATGAGTGGCAGCACGACAAGCTACCTGGTTCAAAGAAAGCTCGGTCCATGCCGCGACCTCCTCAGGGTAAATGGCCTCCCTTCTTTTTTAAAGAGTGTGGTTCGACGACAACACGCTCTTGAACTCGCCTTGGCCTCCCGAGCCTGAAGGCCCAACTCGCATATAAGCATACTCAGTGTAAGGAGCCCCCGTATAAGCAGCCCTGGTGTAAGGGGCCCCTACCGCTTCTTGTACTGGAGGGGCCATCTTAGGCTCCCTGGGAGGATCCACCAGCGGGTAGCCCAGTACCTTGGGCTCCACATCTCGGGGCAGCTCGACACGAGTTCGTTTGGTGACTCATTTCCTCCTCTTCATGTCGTGAAACAGGTTCCCGCCACGAGTCTTCTCTGCACCCATTGCACATGCAAATAGAGCTCGGCATCAGAAAAACAAAAGAACAAAGCAAAACAAAAGGCAAGCCTCTAAGAAACCTACCCGAACTCAGACCGGCCTTGATGAGCTTGACCTTCGTCAGATAATGGTGGCATTTTAGCCCAAGCAGTGCCCATTCCCGGAGGCCCTTCACCGTCTCCTTATCAAGCGTAACACCGGCATCAGGGGCAGTCATCCCCCACCCGGTTTGGAACGGCCACCCCAATGCACTTCACACCCCGAAGTAGTCCCATTTCCACGCCGAAACCTTGTTGGGAAGATCATGTAAAAGCTTAAACCCCGGGCGAGGAGACAAGTGATACGCCCGCCTACGCCCAAGAAGGGGGCCTGTTTGCTTCTTAAGCATTAGAATGGAAGAAAAGATATCCAGGTCTAAAGGCAAGATCTGTTCGCAAAATAAGGAGACAGTCCCCACCAAGTTACGAATAGAATTCGGGTGAAACTGGCCGATAGTAACGCCGAAGTGGTTCATAACCTCGATAATGAGGGGGTGGAAAGGCAGACGCATCCCAGCGACGAGCTGCTCCCGGAATATCACGATCTCATCGGGACCGTGTTCCCAAGGGAAATTGTCCGAGGGTATAAAGTAAGTGTACTCCCTAGGCAAATTGAACTGGGTAATAAGGGAGTGAAGCCCTTCAGACATCATGGTCGATGGCCCAAACTTGTCTAATGTTCGACCTCGACGGGAGGAGGACAAACTACCAGAGGCGACTCGGCCTATAGGTTCAAGCTCCTCCTCGAGCTCTACCTCGGGTTCACTAAGGCTGTTGGGGGATGAAGCTCGATTCGTAGAACCTGCATCTGAACCCCTCGAAGAATCGTCTGAGCTGTCTAAGCTAGACATCAGAAGGAAAAGGATACCAGGAAGAAAGTAGACTCACCCGAAAAAGGCAAATGAATTATGGAAACTTGGACATGAGCTAAAAAACTTGGATGCGAGCTAAAACTTGGACGTAAGCTAAAACTTGGACGCGAGCTCAAGAAGCAAAACGTGGGAGAATGGCAAGGAAAAGCGACTGGGGTCCCCCACTGTTTATACTCACAGTAACTGAAAATCAACGGCTCTGATCAAGGCAAATCCAACGGCCCGCAGTCGCATTGACCTCACGTCTCCTAAGACTGAGACGTGACTAGCCGTACGTCTTTTGAAACTGAAAGAGTGTCGGCAGACGTCTCCCCGCGTTAAAGGCAACATCGGCATGTTTTTTCAAATTTGAAATAACGCCCGCTGTCACGTCTCCCAGCGGCGCGTTTTTTAAATTTTGAAATAAATGCATGATGTCACGTTTGTCAACATTTATAGATGGATTGGCGCGTTTCCCGACTTTTGGCACTCGAGAAACCCGAAAAAATCCTGACGGACGCGCACTTCATGCTATCAGTCAAACCAGTCTGAAGTACGGGTCAAATC
This sequence comes from Nelumbo lutea, assembly GCF_056320005.1. Classification (NCBI taxonomy): domain Eukaryota; kingdom Viridiplantae; phylum Streptophyta; class Magnoliopsida; order Proteales; family Nelumbonaceae; genus Nelumbo; species Nelumbo lutea. Next base: position 2,597,163 of record NC_142688.1, read on the forward strand.
CACCCGCCACCTCGCGAACTCCCCGCGCCAGGGCAAGCCCCTTTGCGCGAGGAGTGGGGGGCAATTGATGAAGGAAGATTTGGCCCGACCTCGTAACCACTCAACACGTGGCAAAGGCAACAGCTCGGGACGACAGTACGCCCAAGGCGTGAGCTCTGAAAAGAGGAACCAACGGTCCGAACTCCCCATAAGGAGCCCGAATTCTCCCTTTGACCCTGGGCCTTACGAGCACAAAGGGCAACAACCCGAACTGGCCTGCCCCAGGGCAGTTCAGGCCACACCCCTATCCGAACTCAAGACTTCACCTCGCACACCACTCCAGCACTTCGTCTCCAGGCCGCCGAACTGAACAACCGTACCTAACACTAAAGGAGTCCGTACCCTGAGGCGGGTGCACCTGACTGACTTAGGATCTGACGCTTGACAGCCGCATTTCAACGGCCACCTGCCACCGCCACCTCCAGTGACAAAGACGACTCCGACAAAGAGAGCAGTGGCGGTTGCCTGCCCTAGCAGAGGTGATGACACCCGAACTGGCAGAAGTGCAGAGGTAATGATACCCGACCTGACAGGAGCTTGGGAGTGAGTGCGCGAAGTGGTTATAAAAGGCTCTCTTCCCCCCAAGAATGAGGTATGTGATAACTTTGCGCTATCTGGTTTTGATCTTGCCTTTGAGAGAATACTAACTTGAGCTTCGGAGCAATCTCACCGGGTTCCTCCCCGGAGATTCCTCACCTTCTTCTCCGTTTCAGGCACCTGTTGCTCCAATCAAAGGCAAGGTCGTTGACAGCTAGGACCGGCCGGATTGCACACCATCAGTTTGTTTTTTGTACGAGGGATATAAACAAATTCTATTGACTGAAAGTGTTGTGTTTTGGCTTGAATGGTACCCGAGTGAAGTTGATCCACCCATGAGCAATCAAGAGAATGGTTATTGAGTTTTTTAACCAATCCTTCAGTATCTAAGCAGACCGGTAAATGATTGCAATTGTTACGTATTGCTGATTCCAAACCTTGAATTAGAGATCTAATTTCTGCATCATTGCTCCCATCAAATGAGCTGTCTGTGAACAAGGTAAATGAGGGAGTGACCAGATTTGACCTTGTGTTGGGGTGCTTATTCTCTTTTTTTGCAGTTTCTGAATATTCTTTGAGGATGTTGCAAGCTGATCCAATGTTTCTTAAGGGGTGATTTTTTTTTCTTTTGAAAGATCCGTTGAATCCTTGCTTCCCATAACTTGTATAGTATCATCTGGAATTTGGAGAATATGTAGATTTTCTCCATTTTGGAGAGATGGCCAAGTAACGAGTAGAACCATTCTGAAAGGTACTGATGAAATGGTTTGTCTCTAGTGTGTTATGGGTTTACTCCTATTTGAGCATGGCACCAGATTGCTCTAGCCAAAGGGCGTTGTAAAAACAAATGGTGAAATTATTCAATTTTTTGTGAACATATAGCACACAACATGTCTTGCTCTTGGAGATAGGCCTTGCATTTTTCTTTTGTTTTGTTACCCCCATGTATTGCCTTCCACATGAAAACTTGGAATTTGTATGGAATTTTTGGTTTCCATAATAGCTTCCAATCAAATACTTGATTTGAAGACGAGGTTGTGGCTTGTAAAAAGGATATGCATGCTGATTTAACTGTGTATCTACCTGAATTGTTCATTTTCCAAACAAGGGCATCTATTTCTGGTTATGCGTTTACCCTTATTTCAATTATGTGGTTAATTGACTCTGCTGTAAAGTGTTGTTGGAGAGCTTGTAGATTCCATGGTTCATTTGAAGTAGCAAATCAGAAACTCTTAAGCGCGTTCGATTTTGCAAACCATTATTTGATAGTTGGGGAATCCCTCCAGGTAGTGTTGGAATTCACAGGTCATGCAATGCATCAATACTTGATCCATCATTGATCAACCAAATCACTTATGCTTTGAGTTCTTTCATGGTTTTAATTGCATGTTTCCACCAGAGAGAATCATGGGCCTTTGGTTCAATTTGAAATGGGTTGTGGTTTCTGATATATCTTTCTTTGATGTTCTTGGCTAGGAGTATATTGGGGTTGGTGAGAATTCTCCATACTTACTTCCCAAACATGGCCTTGTTCATATGTAGACTTTGTTTGAAACCTAATCCCCCCTTTGATTTTGGTTGATAAAGCTTTGGCCAAGAGATTAGGTACTTTTAATGCTTATCTTTATTGCCTGAGCACCAGAAGTTCCTTTGTTCTTTATCCAATTTATCAATAAGAACTTTTGGTAATATGGCAGTGGACATGGTATATATTGGTATAGGTTGAGTGATTACTTGAATAAGAGTGATGCGGCCAGTTTGAGATAACAATTTTGCTTTCCAAAATTATATTTTTGATCTAATCTTCTAGTGAGGTATTTGTGTTGTTTTTCCCTGGCCATAGCTTCGCACCCAAATAGCTGTTGGCTTCAAAGCTCATATGGACACCTAGGTGTTTTGAGATGAATTTCCTGTATTGTCTGAATGTTTTTGCCGAATAGGATGCTTGACTTGTAAACTTCTGTTGCAAGGATATAATCATATGAAAAAAAAAAAAAAAAAGGTGTATGATCCTTTGGGAGTATCGACTGGAGCTTAACTTGGCGCTTGTCATCTTTTAGTTCAGCGGCTTGGTGCCATTATTATTGATTTTCTTATAGGCTTTGGCCCAATAGGCCCATAGGGGTTTTCTGAGGGAGAGTAGACGAGCTGGTGACAGGAACAGTGATAGCTTTTGTGGATTTAAATGCCTCCCCAAACCCAAACCCAAACCCAATACAAGGATGGCCGGTTTACACTACACCAACTGAACTACTGGGCCATGGGCAGTTGCCACTATATTGCTTTTTTGATCGGTGGTGTACTATTGTTTAGGAATATTTATTCTTCATGGAGGCTAATTGGAGGTAAAATAAGCTTTTACTTTGAAATACGATGGATTATCTCTTTTAAAGCAGGAGGAGTGACTTGTAATGCAATGCCCCTTTGAGTCGAAGAAAGTTTGGGCTATTAAAAACTGTGCAGCTTTTCCTTGCAAAATGCTCTGGAGGTCTTACAATTGTCATATTTATATTTGATTTTCCCTGCTTTTTTTTTATTTAAAAAAAAAAAGAAATTTGTGCATCACCATTCTTATACAGTCCATTTGAGCTGGCATGTTGGAGTGATTTGACGTAGGGCTTCCTAATGTTCCTTCTTCGATGATCTATCCAATAATATATTTTGATTACTTGCTTTAATTTTCAAGTCAATTTCCAGCTCTTCGCTCCTCTGTCTCATTTTTGTCTTATTTAGTGCCGGTGCCGGTGATCATCGTCATTGGAAAACCGATAACCGAAAAGGTAAATACGCCTAAATGGTGCCAAGTAGCCGAGTAGGGGAGGGAGACCTCTTCAGTTTCAGTAATCTTTGTGTGTAATCAGGATTTTCCCTGCACACTGCTACATGGGCTCAGGTAAACGTAAATCGGTAAATGTAAACTCTTTCTGAACTCTTTTCTGTACTGTGCTGGGAAAGATTGCCTTTTTGTAAAGGAGGGGAAGCGGGAAGCCCAAGGTAGGGTGATTTGGGCTGATTCTTATTGCTGTCTATTACAGAAAGAAGGGGGAGGGGGTGTTCCGTGTTCATTTCAATCTCCCTGAGAGCTGAGACGACAGAGAGCATTTTACAGCCTGACTCACTTACTACTTCACTGATGATGATGGCTCTCCTCTCTAAAAGCAGTGCGTGCGTTGAGGTTGGCCACCTGGGAGGGCTTACTGTATCTGTACTGGTAGGCCCTTAGGCCTTAGGCTCAATTTGTTTGGGAAGAGGTAGAAATATATATAAATATGTACAGTGCAACAACTACAAGGTTTATTATTTTGTTGTCGGAAACCGATTGTCTCCCTCCCCCACGAGTCCCTGTCCGGCCAGTCGGCCACACCCCACCCCAAGCACTGAAATGACTGTATGCAACCCCCACTCTTCAACGTAACATTTTTGGGAACTTGCCGTAGGCGACACATGTTTCCCCAAGTTGGAGCCTGGACTGCAGGAGCTACTAACTCACAAATTGGGATTTGGGATTTTGCTCATTTGCTCTCTCCTCTCCATCCAAATTCTTTCTCTCTCTCTCCTCAATTCTCCAATGTGGTTTTATTATGTACGCCTTAGTACGTAAAAGTAAAAAAAAAACCCAAAAATAAAAAGTACGTAAAGGTGAAAAGGACTGCTCTAATGACCGTTACCGTGTTCCACTACACAACATTATAATTCCCAAAACTTCAATATATATCACGAGACGTTGGATTTGGGGCTCAAATTACCATTTACCAATAACCAACAACTGCAGATAGATAGAGATTTTTTTCTTTTTCTTTTTTTTTTTTTGGAAAAGATAGACGGATAGAGATTGAATGTAGATTGTTTGTAGAAAAGAAAGAGATATATAATAGAGCGAGCGACAGAGAGGGAGAGAGATAGAGAGAGAAAAAGGGGGGGCAAAGACGGACCATCCCATCCGTTACCTCTCCAAGCTAAGCTAGGCTCCTACTCCCAGCCTCTCTGCTGCCCGTGCCCGTCATTACTACCTAGATCTCCCTCTCTCACACATAACATACACACGGGCGGATACACAGGGCGCAGGGAGAGGCAGAGAGATAACCAAAATCTCTCTCTCCCTCTCTCTCTCTCTCTTGTATATATATACATTTTTTTTTTCTGGTTCTTCTCCCAAGCAGGCTGCAGGCCCTCCTCGGCAACAAAAGCAAACAAGGGAGGAAGATAACCGAAAAAAAGGAAAAGGACACGAGTCATGGGCTGCTGTGGATCGTCTTTCTTAACCGAAACTCACCCTGAAAAGGAAAACCAGCAGAATCAGCACAACCAGAATCCGCCGTTCAACCACCCTACTGCCTCCGGCGGTTCTGACCCCGCAGGTGCTGCACTCGGTGGTGTTCCGCCTTTCTCCGAGTTCTCGCTTTCCGACCTTAGGGCCGCCACCAATAACTTCAGCTCCGACTTCATTGTCTCTGAGAGCGGAGAAAAAGCCCCTAATCTCGTCTACAAGGGGCGTCTACAGAATCGACGATGGATCGCCGTCAAGAAATTCACCAAGATGGCCTGGCCCGATCCCAAGCAGTTCGCTGTATGCATCCATCCTCCTCCTTTTCTTCGTTATTTTCTTTTCGTTTTTTCTTTCCTTAAAATTTTCTCTTTTAATTTTTTAGAAAAACACACACACACAAGGAAGACTCCTTTCTCTCCCTTTTTGCTTTATCTCTTATGCTATTGTTATTTTTCCTGGTTTTAGGAGGAAGCATGGGGTGTCGGGAAACTACGGCATAGGAGGCTAGCAAATTTGATTGGCTACTGCTGCGACGGTGATGAGAGACTGCTTGTTGCAGAATACATGCCCAATGATACCCTTGCCAAGCATCTATTTCACTGTATGCACTGTTTTCTTTTGCCCTCTTCTGTTCATGTTAGACATTTTCTCTGATTAGGTTTCACCTTGGTTATTTAATTCCTACTTCGAACTATCCTAGAGAGCTTTTAATTATTCCAAGCTAGATAAATATCTGGAATCCAAGAGAGACCGAATGTTTGAAGGACATCCAACGCTTGATTAGCTTTCGTTATTAATTTCTTCTTTTTAATGGATGGCATTGTTGGGGAATCTTGTCTTATTGTGGTTTACCGCGTGCTAGCATAGTATAAGTGATCTACGGGAATATGGACAAATGGTTAAAGTCCGTGGCAGTATTGCTTTTGTATTGCATTGTAGCTTTTGGTAGGTTAGTTTTGTTTTGGTATTCTTTCATTTTTGTTTGATAGGTTAGTCACATTATTAGGTGCTAGTTGTTACAGGGAATCAAATTTAAGGATCGTACGAACCCACTTATTTTGGGCTCAATTCATGGTTTCAGATTCAGTTGTAGGAGGTAGTACTCAACTCAACCTCAGCTCTTTCCCAGACCGCCTGGGATCTGCTACATGAATTCTAATATGCTTAAGAAATACATACACTTCACTCACACACAGCACACACTCTCTCTCTCTCTCAACTGAGTTTATACAGCTGTAAAATTGGGATGATCTGTGACGCTAATTCTCGTGCTTCTTTTGTATCAACAGATGTAACCCTAGACACTCTTTTCTTCTTTTTTGACAGGGGAAAATCAAACTATTGAGTGGGCCATGCGCTTGAGGGTTGCTTTGTATATTGCTGAAGCATTAGAATATTGTAGTACTGAGGGTCGACCATTGTATCATGACTTGAATGCTTATAGAGTTCTGTTTGATGAGGTATTATAGTTGATCTCTTCTCTTTTCAATGTTTTTCTTTCTGGCATTATATTGCCACTTAATCTCTGATAATAAAAATTATCCCACTTCCATCATCAATCATGTGATGACATTGATTTGTTTTATTTCTTCTATTTCTGTTTACATTTAATTTTAAACAATACTGTTTTGATGATGTGCTGTGTCTTTAACTGCTGATTGGTTTGTTGATTGTAGGATGGTGATCCCCGGCTTTCCTGCTTTGGCCTTATGAAAAATAGCAGGGACGGGAAAAGTTATAGCACAAATCTTGCATACACCCCTCCAGAGTACCTACGGAATGGTATTATTTCTCTCAGATTTGAATTTTATAACTCATCTTTTTTTCAATTCCAGTTTTTTTAACATTTAGGAGGTCCAAAGCAACTTTAGGTAAATCTTGCAGCATCTATAGGCTAAGTAATAAATAATAAAATAATGAAGTAATTAACTTCATTGTTCATAAAAAAAGGAAACTAGCTTCATTTTTCAATCTAATGGGCTTAAGTTGAACTCAATGATTGTCACACTCCAAGTCATATCTTCTTTTTGGATGGGGTGTCATACTGATACATCCTCTACTGGTCCTGACTTTGTTCAGACCTCTACGGTTTCATTAATCAATACTACATTGTCTGCAAACCATCTCAAGGGATCGCTTGAAAAGCATAGAAATAGTTTTTTGTATATCTCAATTCTCAAACAGATTTCACATGTATCAGCAGAATGCTTGCTTGATATTAACTGAAGTATAATAAGGATTACCACTCTATACACTAAAAATGGAAGGGGGCTCATGTAGCTTTTTTCATAAAGAAGTGTGACTGTTGCCCAATGTGTAGAAGATTTCTCTTTTTCTCTTTTAAAAAATGAGAACGAGATTGGAAGTTGACAGCAGGTCTGGAGTTCAAGTTAGGAAAGCTTTAAGGTGTTACTGTAAGGGCTGTCATTGTCAAAGTGAATGGTAAATCTAGATATTGGCTATTGGGTGACCAATTTTAAGGAGTTTGAGGGCTTTACACAAGAACATTTCAGTAGGCATAGGTAATGTATAATTTTTCATCCATCTTTTTCGGTGTAGGAAAACATTTACAGGTTCTTCTATTTCTGTGACTTATTTTGGTTGCTCTTCATCATTATTCTTGATAAGAGATCCTTGTCCTCCTTTTGAATGAAATTCACTATTTAGCAAAAGAAGAAAGAGAGGCTTTAAGGTGGCTAGGATAGGTTAGATTGTATGACAGAGAAGAGATTCTCAGTTCAACTCCGTTCTTGGTCTCAGGGAGTGGTGAGCAGCACATAACTTGAATCAATCAAATGCCATGATATAGGGGGGCTTTCCTTTGTTAGAAATCCATAGATAATATTTTGGAATTTAAAAAAAAAAATGCAACACGATATCTCAGAAAGAAGCAACCCTTGATAGCTGCACTGGTGTGTGAAAGCTGTTGTGCTAATACACTCCCGCTTTTTTGCAGCAACAGCTTTGAATCCAAACAAGCAAAGGCTGTGAAGCCACACATGTCTGAGAGCAAGCGAAGGCATCAACTTCAGGTGCCCGCTAGTGCACTGCAATGTGCCAGAGCTTTCTAGAGCCCTGCTCAATCTAGAATACTACTGCATGCATCTGTTTTGAATCATGAATGGACAACAATCAGTGAAAGGCTGTCAGATCTGAACAGAGAAAAGTAAAGGGAGAAGTTTCAATGTTATGGGAATAAGTTTGGTTAGCTGTACTTTAAGGGACTAGGTTGTGAAGAAGGAAGCTGTTATGCAGTTATTGCTTAGATTTATGGTTGTTGGACTGGGTATTCAATGAGCATAGACAGATTTAAAGCAGTAAGCACAGAGAAGAAAAACAGAGAAGGTAGCACTTACTGCCATCAGCATCAACAAGCAATCTTGCCATCAACACCATGATTTTGAAGGAGTCATTGGTTGTTAGAAACTTAGAATTGCTCTAACAACAGCAGTAGAAAAAACATAACATTGACTTGGGATGTGAGTAATCCTTGGTGATTTAGGACTAGAATTTTGACTTGGGATTTACATAAGAAAAATCATAGTTGACCTAGGAATAGGAATAAGACAGGTTCTACTTATGACTATGACTCTAAGCTATTAAGATAACATTGACTTGGTAATAGGGATTTAACAATTAGCCTTCATCAAGTGTCATTTACAAAATTTCTCTTCTTATACTTCTCTCTCAATTTCCATGTGCTAAACAAAGAATCATTTCTCCATGGTATAATGGGAATTCTTCTCCTTTTCCCTTTTCTTTGTAGTTAATGCACTTTCTTATTATCTCACACCCATATCTTTGTTAATTCAACATAACGAGGGTTTTATCCATTCTTTGATTTAACAAAGTTATGTATACAACCTGTTTCTCTAACTTGCGTGAACAAAATAAGGTTCTGTCTCGTAGTCTTTTATAAGTAATGTAATGTTGTTTAAGTGTTTTACCATAAAGGGGAATCAAGTTACCCGACTTCAGCTTTATCTATTAAGGAGGCCACAACCTCCTTAAAAATGTATTCACTAAAAGACATAGCAATAAGCTTTTTCAGTTCAGCCACTTCGGCTGTTATCTAACGGCCCCCAAGTGTTGTCAATTCTTTGTCAAACTGTTTATGTACCAAGAGGTTGTCATCTATGGGCATTACTTGATTCTTGGACAGTAAAAGGTTTTAACAATAAAAGTCATTTCAAACGAATTCTTACTCCTCTGTTGGTGCTTTCAGAAAGAGCTTTTTTTTTTTTTGAAAAACAATATCCTGATCTTAATTGCAGGTGTCGAGGATGATGTATTTTTGGGTCTCTGTGCTGGTGGATTTTCAGGCCCAAGTTATTCTTTAGGGACTATGCACCTTTCTGTATAGATGGCTCATTCCAATGTCAAATGCTCCAGAAATAATAATAATAATTTATTACATGTACATCATTATAGGCCTAGAATCTACAAAAACAACTTATCTAAGCTCCATTTGGCATCTTTACACTCATGTAAGGGCCTAGGTTAACACATTGAATAAACCAAGTGTAATTAAAGATTATCTGGCCTAATGATACTCATATACCTGTACATGCTTAGCATGCCCATGTTGGATGTGGTATGTACCTGATGTGATACTGGCTCCTGCATTGAAACTTCTAGCGGATGGTATTATTTAACAAATCATGCCATAACATTATGTATATCTTTTGCAGTTAAATTAAATTTGGCACGATTAAGTATCAAGAAATGAAGCTTAGCTTAAAAAACTAGATATAAAAGCAATACACAAGTTTATTAAATAAGGTACCTGTAACCATCTCCCTATGATCTTAGGAAATGGAAAGTCATATCCCCATTTTCCATGTTTGGGCATCCTAGTATTTGACTCTGTGCTAAGCTTAAAAAACTAGATATAAAACAATATACAAATATATTAAATAGAAAGTCAAATCAGTGTTTATGGTAGGGCATTGGGAAAATATTAATAGAATTAGGATTCTTTGCTATCTAACCAAGCTCATGGGTAACAAGGCCTTTCTCACTAGCAGGTAGGCTAAAATAGATGATTTAGACTAATTTATTCAATAAAAGTACTTGAGGTAATGTGTCTTAGACAAAAAAAAAAAAAAAAGAAGGAAACCTATTTACTGCCTAAGGGGGTTTATGCCCAGTTCCTTGGAACAGAGAACCCCTTCTCACACAAGAGTCAACTAATCTATTAATTTGACAAAATAACAGGAAATACTTAAAACCGAAGCCCTTGTATGATAGGGCCCTTACAATGTTGGATATGATCCTTATACTTAAATGTTGTAGTAGAAGACCATTTCACAATCAACCTTGTCGCATTTTCCACTTATCTAGGTTTATGCATCCCATGTTTTTGAGTTGGAATTCATGTTCACAAATTATTTTACCACAGGAAATTAAAGATGTAGAAAAAAGGTTTGAAAAGCTGGAATGGACTAATTTTGTCAAATCTTGTGAAATTATTATTAATCTCAATTCAATTATTACTATTCAATATTTTTTAAAATTATCAATTACTAGTAGTCGTATTTCACAATATGATTGATTTGTGAATCTTACAATTTAGTGCAATCCCAGTTGCACTAATTGGCATACTTGATCTAGTGCCGTATTATAATGATTTGAAACCTGGATTGAATCTGGGCATACTGTTGAACCATTTGGATCATCACCCTCCATTGTTCAAAAGTTAAGAACCATTTTGGGTAGTCCAGTTGAACCATTGGCTGTTCAAAATTTTGGGTCAAAAAAAGGAAGAAGAGTAAACCTATCCTTGTTCCAACAAGTCATCCATTTGGATCATGGTAGCGTTACTTTGAATCGCTATATACATTTATATACCCTTCTTTTACATCTATTCTTATTGAAGTATTTGTAGTAAGTTCACTTCTACTTTTTCTCCCTTTTTTCCCCTTATTTCATTTCTTTTATAATATTGTAGGAGTTGAGGTTATTCCTCATAGAGACTAAAAAACCTTTCCTTTTGTTTTCCTTTTTTTCCCTGGTTTTTTTTCTTATTCATTTTTATTATTTTTGGAATTGCTGAATGGCCTAATGTACTAAAATCTTTTCAAGTTTCTCCCTTCAAACAGATGTTTGTAATCCAATTTAATGAAGCTTCTCTAGTTTTTCTATTTTTTATTTCTTTTACCCTGTCCTCAAATTTCTTTTAATATTTGAACTAGCGGAGGGGGCCTTGCATTGCAGAGGCTCGCTCATTAACTATCAGGCTCGAGCTCGATTCGAATTAGATACTTGAGATTGAGCTTGAGCTTGAGCTTGAGCTTGAGCTTGGCTCGAGTCAAAAGCTCGGAAGTTCGAGCTCAGCTATCTTTGATTGCAGGTCTATCAAGCAGCTGAGGTGCCGAGCCGAGGTCTCCCTCAATTACTGAGGTGCCAAACTGAGGTCTCCCTCAACTGCTGAAGAGTCGAGCTGAGGTTTCCCTAGCAGGCGAGGTGTTGAGCTAAGGTCCCCCTTAGTTGACAAGGTGCCGAGCTGAGGTCTCTCTTAGTTGTCGAGGTGTTGAGCCGAGATCTCTCCCAATGACCGAGGTGCCGAGCCAAGGTCTTCCTCAGTGGTCGAGGTGCCATCTAGCTCGAGCTCGATTCAAGTTGGAGACTTGAGCTTGAGCTTAGAAGTTCGAGCTCGGCTCGACCCAAACTTGACTACCTTTGATTGCAGGTCCCCGAGCAATCAAGATGCCGAGCTGAGGTCTCCCTCAGTTGGAGAGAGTGGCATTCTTGTAATTTATAAGGAGAGATGGCAGGAGAAAGAGATGGCGTTCTTGTAATTTATAAGAAAGAGAGAGAAAGAGAGTTGGTAGGAGAGAGAGTGGCATTCTTGTAATTTGAAAGAAAAAAAAGCAAGAGAGAGAGAGTTGGTAGAAAAGAGTGGCATTCTTGTAATTTGAAAGAACAAAAAAAGCAAAAGAGAGAGTTGGTAGAGTGTCATTCTTGTAATTTCTATGAAAAAAAGCCAAAAAATACTGTTAGATTCCATTTCCCTCATCCTCATGCCTTCTTAAGTACACATTTCAGCTTAATATATTTATATAGATATTGTCTTTCAGTTTCTTCCACTTTATTTCTACTTAAAACCCTAGGTGCCAAGACATGCAGATAGAGAGATGAAACAGTTGGTAAGGGAGTTAAAGGAACCTTTAACTGGATACTGTGGTCAACTAATAGTATTATTGGTGTTTTGGCATGGCAGGAAGCAGGGAGAAGCCAATTGTATTGGGGCTTGATTCCCCCAGGGGGGGAACATGTATACATGTATAGCTTTCTATCTTAATAATTAATAAAATGATAAATGTAACTGATAAAATCTTTGACTTTATTTTTATGCTTTATTATTTGAGGTAAGTTTAATCATTACTCACATGCTAATATACCCAATATAGATTCAGACCTTTTTTACCTAGATGGGCAAGGTTTAAAATGTTGATGTCGATGGAAATGTCTCTTGCCAAAATATAGGACATATGTCGGAAATGTCAAGGGGAAATATTGTAAAAATTAGAGACATTGTGGAAATATGCAAAGATATTTTGTAAAATGATAAAAGAAGCATTAATACATATTTCTAGACTATTATCTTATTCCCAACCATTATATAAAGCTAAGAAACTAAGATCAATAACAAATTAGTAAATGGCGATTTACCGATTTATTATGCATTTTGATGTTTTTACAAGGTTATCTGATATTTTCTTTTCTTATTTTTAATTCTGATTTATTATAAATTCTAACGTATTTATTTCACACTAGTAAATAGAAATACATTTATTCTGATTTTTTAAATATTAAAGTTATAATACATTATGTTTTATTATAAATTTAATAAACTGATTCTCCTTTTTGTAGTATTAAGATTATGATAAATTTTGATTTCTTATAAAACTTAATGAATTTATTAGGATTTTTAATACTAAATTTATAAAAAATTATGATTTAGTATAATTTATTATTTTTTTTTGAATTTTTATATTAAATGTAGAATATGGTTTATTATAAAATTTAATAAACATTTTCTGATTTTAATAAATATTTTAAAAAATAGTAACTAGTTAAAATTTTATTACTTGAAAAATATTTTATGTTTTATATTATAAAGTAATTAATTTATTCTTTTGTTTTTATATTTTGTTAACTCTTTTTGTAAATATTTTATTTGAAATATTAAATAGAAATTATTAATGGAATAATCTATATTAATATGCTATACTATATTAATATAATATAGTAATATATTATATTTTTAACGTACATTAGTCGACATCTTGTCGACATAATAGGAAAAACTGTATTTTTTTTTGGTTATTTGGACCGATTTGGTCGACATTTCTGAAATATAGGAAATGCCGACCGACATAATGTAATTTTTATATTACCATCCACTTTCATGTTGGTGAGCCTCGACATCGACATACGTCGGGCGACGTTAGTGACATTTGGCGACATTTGAAACCATGGATATGGGTTGGTACATGATGGTGGTAACTTACAGTGTAGCATTCACTTGATAAAAACATGTACACTTGTATGACTTTCTCTTTTAATAATTCTTAAAATGATAAATGTAAATGAACAAAAAACCTTCCATTTATTTTTATGTTTTTATTATTTTAAGTAAGCTTAAGCATTACTCACTCCCTAATATACCCAATATAGATTGAGATACATTAAGACCTTTTTTACACATGGATTGGTGCGTGATGGCGGTAACTTACAGTGTAGCATTCACTTGATAAAAAAATGATATACTGTTGTATATGTTGTCTTGTGTTTCATTTAAATATGCTGTTCAAGTATATAGCTCGGCTGGCTATGTTGTGTGAAAACTATTTTATCATTGCATTACATCAATTACTTTTTTTTTTTTGTTTGATTTTGACTAATAACATATGCAATCTTGATGATTTCTACATTTGTAGGGAGGGTCACTCCTGAAAGTGTTGTCTTCAGCTTTGGTACTGTTCTCTTGGATCTTCTTAGTGGAAAGCATATTCCTCCAAGTCATGTAAGCTCTTCTACATATGCAATCTATTTAAAGTATGCCATCATTATCATCATCTTTAGAATTGCATTTAGGATTAAATTCAGGCCCCATTCGCTTTTCGATAAGTTATTTACCCGGTTAAATACAATTACCTGGGCAAGTTTTTCCTGTGAAATATTTACCCGGGGTAAGTTCATTTATCCATGTTCTTTTATTTTCTAGGTAAATAAGGTAATGATCATTTTACCCATAAAAAAACTATTATTAAAAGGGGCAATTTTGTCCCATTCAAGTATTAGCAACTTTCCTCCTAGGTGGGAAAGTTATTTACCCACTTAGGAGATGGGTATCTACCCAGGAAAATAAACTTTCCCTGGTCCCCACATAAATCTGAAAAATGAACATGGGATTCTTCGTCAATGGGAACCAAAATCCCATTGACCAACTTTCCCCCCACTCAAAATCCAAAAAAAGAACACACCCTCAAAATTAAGCTTATGGACAAATGCCTTAGAAACAAGAGGTTTTAAAATAAGTAGTATAAAACAGAGTAGATGACATGTAAATTTAGTAATAATGGGATCAAGATAACTCAATGTGACTATTTCAGGTACCTTGGTTCAATAATTCATAACAAGGGAGAGATTAAAGAGGATGTCACCCAAAGAATTAGAGCAGGATGGGCAAATTGCAGGGGTGCATCTGGGCCTTTGTTTGATAGGCGATTACCACTTAGATTAAAAGAAAGAATCTATAAAGCAGTTGTAATGCCAGATATGTTGTATGGAGCAGTGTTGGGGAGTCAAGAAACAATGGGGATAGTAGACTAAGGCCCCGTGTGGTGCATCTTTTCGTGCGGTGCAGATCGCGTTGTGGTCTTTTTCTGTTTGGTTCGGTGGAGATATAGCTGCCAAAAGACACTGCACTGAAAAGATGCATGAAGCCCGTTTTGGGTTATTTTTGGGAAGCTCCAAATGGAGTTTTTTGGTTTTTTTTTTCAACTTGTCTTTGTGTGGAAAGACACACTTTAACCAAACGGTCTTCAGGCTGTCAAGATCTTGATGCAAAAGCTCACTATGTCTTTTAACTGTCAGAGCTTCCAGAAGATCTTTCAAAAAAGACTTGCCAAATGGCCCCTAAGATGGTTTGGGCATGTGCATAGAAGACCACCAATTGTGCCAGTTAGAAGAAGTGATTTGTTACATATTGAAGGGGTTAGAAGAGATTGGGGTAGACCAAAAAGGACAGGGGTAGTGGTAAGAAATGATTTAAGCATTAATAATTTAACAGTGGATATGACTTTAAATAGAATGGATTGACGAAACAGGATTCGTGTAGTCAAACCCATGTAGTTGGGAACTTGGGATAAGGAGTGGATGATGATGATGATGATGATGATGGCCTTTTAGGTTTGTTCTCAGAACACACTTTGACTTAGCTTACAAATTTTTTATTTTAAATATCAAGAATAAAAAATAATCTATTTAATTTGATTGTCCGTGTTGAGTGGGTTGAACCTTTACAAACTAGTGAAAGTTAGACCCTTAGATACTTATCAAAAAATTTACACACTTAGCTCAGAACATTAGGGCTTAGTTTAGAGAAGAATAAAGAAAGGAAGGAGTCTGGACTGAATTCAATTTAAGTCAACAGGCTCTTGTATGTTAACAGGTTTGGGGTTGAACTGGACCATCTTGGCCTCCAGGTGATGGGCCAAACAGTTTGACTATTCAGATCAAAAACAGGTCGAAAATACTGTTGTATTCTTTAAAAGTTGAAATCATTATAAAGTCTAAAATTCCATCAATAGTATTCATAGAATATTGTGTGGGAATATTTTGCTTGAAGTTTTTGACTTGTTAGGCACAAATATATAAAAGTATAGTGACCTTAAGTATGACCATTTAATTGAAAACCATAAAATTTCTGGATACTCTCATACTCCTTAGTATTTATTCTGTCTTATTAATTGATCTTTAGATATGAATGCAGGCTCTTGATATGATACGGGGGAAAAGCATTCTTCTTTTAATGGATTCACATTTAGAAGGGAACTTTTCAACAGAAGAGGCAACAGCAGTCATTGGCCTTGCTTCTCGATGTCTGCAATATGAACCTAGGGAGCGGCCAAACCCAAAGAACCTTGTTGCCACACTTTCACCACTGAACACAAAACCAGATGTAATTTTCTATCTTTGCTTACTAATTTTAATATACTGCTATGTTCTGAAAACACCAGAATCTCTATGACATGCTTACTTAAATTTATGCATGTATATGCTTACGTTAGTGGGTAATGAAGATTGCTTCTAGTAGTGGACAATCACTCTGCATGTATGTTGAGTGGGTGTTGTAGCTATTTCTGGAGATTTAGCTTTTTATGTGATGCCATCATTAAAAACATAATATGGGTTCCCATGAAAAGAGTTTTTTTTTGGAAAGGTAAAAGGGAAGTTTTATTAAAGAAATGAGAAAACTGAGTACAACCACTTAACAGGTGCTAAGATAGCACCCCACAAAGAAACTACAACTGGAACCTCTTGAGAAACATGCAACAGAAACATAGTTAGAAAACCTTCCTTTTAAGCACTGGATACCACCCCCAGAAACTCCACCAAAAGCACATTCAATCCTCCCCATTAAATAAATCAGCTTGCCTTCCTTGCTCATTCCAAATCCCCCCTCCCCTGCAGAAGCTTTCATACAAGTCCCTCCTCCCAAGTTCTTCAAGAGGCTCTTCTTGCAAAAGCCTCCTCCCCTCCCCAAAAGAACTAACCCGAAGACTTGCCAACTCTACCTCACTGTCAACAATTTCCTTTAAGTTTAAACTATCTTGCTCCACCTCCTTCCCTTCCATCACCACCTTGACCCCAACCTCCCCCTCCTGTCCTCCACAACCACTCTCCTCCACAAACGCACCACTTTTTCCAGACTCCCCCATAGGAGGAGACAAGGACAGGTCTTTTTCCCATAAACACCTTGGAAGTCCTGGTTCTCCCTAACAGGGTCAACATGATTGGGATTTCTGAACTTAACCCCTTTTCCTTTGTAAATCCTTTTGAATTTGTTGGTAGGCCCTGCCCTGATCAAACCATCTTTTCAATCAAGAAAACACCTTAGTAACATGCATAATGTGGATTTTACTCAACACTCTAGGCTTTTCAAAACCACCAATCAATCTCCTTCTTGCCCTCATTTACCCCCCTTCCCCCTCTTCCAACCCAAATCAAAACCCACTTTATCCACTACCACTTCAGAAACCCAAAGATCGTCACATGTTCCAGACAACTCTGGACTGTCCAGATAAGATTTTCAATGCCATTAGCTTGACAGCTACTGTTAACAATTGTCTGAAGTCTGAACACCAGCACCCCCTTCTTCAACATTCCCCTTTGACCTTTCTTTCTTGGCACTCTCCACCTCTTCCATGACTGACACCACTCCAAATCCTAGGACCTTTTCAACCCTCGAAACCACTTGTCTACAGTGTCAGTCCTTGCCTCCTGAATCTCACTGTCATAACTCTCTGTAATAGGTACAGCAGCTGGGCTCAGGATACCCTCAGTCCAAATTTCCACTGTGGTGGCACCTTATCAGTCACAGAATCGAGATCAAAGACTTGCCTGAAGAAAACAGAGAATCACAGCACTTGTCATTGTTGAACACTGTAATCTTTGACTCTGTCTTCTCTTGCACTTCAACTCAAAACCTTGTTGTCACCCAGACCCATTCCGCTTTTTCCCCTACACCTACCTTACGATCTCCACCTTTCTTGGACTACCTCCTTTTTAACCTCTTACTCATAATATTTTCCAATGTTACTCTTTCCTTTTTTAATCCGCAGGTCCATCCACCAATTTCTTCTTCTCATATCACTTTTCTTGGTAAGGTGGTCCCCACATCCCTTGATCTCCTCCCTAGCTAAAGCTAATGCCTCCTCAGCTTCCTTGCACAAAGATTTGTGTTCCCCAGATTTTTTGAATAAAGAATTTGGTTCTTCATTAGTATGCTCTCAGCTCCCAATGAATGAAGCCCTTTGTCTTCCCTCAGAGGAAACTCCCTCTACTTGTTGGCTGTTGACCTGCTCTGCCTTAACAGCAGCCACCTCAGCCATAGTTTTCAAGGCACCAAGGTGAGGCTAGACGACAGGGACATGCCTTGTCATTGTCGCCTAGTCGCCTAGGCAATGGATTTTTTTTAAGTAAAAACATATATCCTAGGGTAGTTCTCTAGGTTCCATAACCATATTTCCTTAACATTTATCCATAATTTTCATAGGAAAAGTATAAACTTCATGATTAAGTACAGAAAATCAACATATTTATAACAAAAAAGAAGAAAGAAAAGAAATACAGGGGGTTATTTTGTTATAGGAAAAGAAGAAACGAAAAAGTGGAAGGAGAAGAATATGTGGAAGAAGATAATGTGTTGATTAGACAAAATTTTAAGTTATTCCTTATTGGTTCAGGTTTTGAAGTCTTTGAGGGTTAAATGCAGCATTTAGAAATGTTTGTGTTGATTAAACCCTAACAAATAAGAAAATAATAAAAAGAAATTAGTATATAAAAACACAAAGTGAATATTTTAGTTTAATAATGTATATTTTATAATTATAATCTCAAAAAATTAAGAATATAAAAGTATTGTATAACACAATGTACAAAACTGCTTGGCGATTAGGTGAGTGAGCCTCCAAGGGTGTCTTGTCGCTTAGGCATCGCCTTGACAAACTATGGCCTCAGCTCTTACTCCTCTATCCCTTGAAACCTCCTCCTGACCCTTTGTCTTCTCAGCCCCTTCATGGGCAGCAGTGTTTGAAATTACCTCATTGCTCTTCCTACCCTCCAACTCATCATCTTCCTCCTCCATGTGCCCTTTTCCCCTTCTCCTTGCCCTCTGCAATTTCCCCTGAACCTCGATCTTCCATGCAACACTGGCCACATCTCTACCTAAACCCACATCCTCCTACATGAGAGCATCAAATCTTCCCCCTCAACAACTCTGAGGTCATTAATCTCACCAGTGAATCCAGGCTTGATTAAAGTAGGAATGCAGTATAGGTCGTAAACTTCAATCAGAAACCTTGTCATATCAATCTTTTTCCACATCCTAGTCCTACAATCATGTAACAAGAATTTATCACAACAGATTCCCAGTGCCACTACCCTGAACATCTCCAAACACCAAGCATGAAGAGGAATACTCAACATTCCTATCCAAACTGATATTCTCCAACCATCGATAATTGCCCCTGCCGATGGGAACCACCTACTCAACCACAAGTGACCTATTTCACTGACTTTCACTTCCCAATACACAATCTGCTGCATCTTTGCTCTGAAACATGAAGAGCAACAAGCCACCATTCAACTTTCGAATGCCCGAGACATTCTCCTTTCCCCATTTGACTTCTTCCCTACATCACCAGCTTTTCAACATCTGGTACAGTACCAGTGACTCTCCCAACCCAACAAGCTTCCAACACTTATAATCATTCAGCAATCTTTTCAACTTCATTAGAGGCTGCACCGACCTTCCTGCCCATATAATTTTCTTAGTAAGGGCTTCTCTTATTTTACCTTGCTGTCTATTTCATAACCTGCTTCATCATTTTTTGCTGGTACTGGTTATGGATACTTATAGGGTAAATGTTCTCACATATCATCATTTTTTGTGACTGAGAATATACTTAATTGTTTTATTGATGTAAACATATGAATCGTATGTGTAGCATGTGTTGTTGTAAGAAACTATAAAAGTATTGGTAGCTTCATCAGTACAAGCTAGTAGGATCTGAAATTTGAACCAAATACTGGGTTTATTTGGCTTCTCTAAACCAGGGGAAGGGACAAGGAAGCATGCATTAAGGACATTGTTATGTAGGCCCTAATAGAGGAGCATGATTTAACTTAAACTCTTTGGGGCTTTATAAAAGCCCAGAAAGTTTCCTCATTTCAAATATTTGAGCTGTACCAGTAAATGGCTGTTGGTAGCCTTGTCCACAGTTCAAACTTTTGATAGCTTCCTGTATGACACACCCTTTGTTTGTGTTATACTGCAAAGCTTGTGCTTTTGTCCAAGATCATAGGTTAATGTTTGTATTAGCCACGCGAGTTTTTCTTTATTCTTTTAATGTGAAGGCGGAGGACATTGCCTCTCTGTGTATATGCGCAGGGTGAGGCTGTCCTTTAGAAGGATCCTGCATTGGCAAGAGTCTCATGCACTGGGCTGCCCTTTAGAAGAAAATATTTGTTTCCTCTGGATCGTCCATGTGATGCTTTGTATCCTTAACACTGCTGTTTGTTGACTGTCTAGAAATGGCTTTGTCATTTTGCAACTCTTATGATTATCAGTCGGTACTTTTTTTGTTTGTAGCAGAAGCAATCAAGTTTGTGGAAGAATTTTGTTTGCCCTGCATATTTTGCCGATGCAATTATATCCACTCCTAATGGTTATTGTCATCCTTCATTGGCTATTTCCATTTGAACTTTAGTGGATATTGTGATTATTTGTAGTCGGTGATTGTGCTCTGCTCTAGGGTTTTTTGCTTTGATCTAAATGCAGGCTATAGTGAATATGTAGTTAGTGATTGTGGTTATATTGGGTCAAAGCTACATGTTTCTGCATTCTAGTGAATTCATGTGTCTACTTAATGGAAGTACTTGTTATTTTTCCTTTTATTAGGATCAGATCAGCTTATTCAGGATCAACTTGATGGTTTCTATAAATGTTAGGAGGATAAACTTCCTTTTGCTTTACATCTGACCCCATGATTCTCATGCAGGCCCCATCTTATGTGATGTTAGGAATACCAAAACATGAGGAAGCCCCTCCTACCCCCCAACACCCTCTCTCACCAATGGGGGAGGCCTGTTCACGCATGGACCTTACAGCAATCCATCAGATATTGGTAATGACACACTACAGGGATGATGAAGGAACCAACGAGGTAATTGACTTGTATGAATGACTAGGGAATCTGGCAGAAGTTTTTGAATTTTTTGCTAATGGTTATTTCAATGTATATTCCTACAGTTATCCTTCCAAGAGTGGACGCAACAAATGCGTGATATGCTGGAGGCCAGGAAGCGTGGGGACTTTGCATTCCGTGATAAAGATTTTAAAACTGCCATCGACTGCTATTCTCAGGTGCACTTTCTATTTCCGGTGTCCAATTTGTGACTCGTGTTCTATGGTTTAGAATTATTTAAAAATGCCAAAAACGAAATATTACCAAAAAAGAATTATTTAAAAATGCCAAACATTTTAGAATAGGAAAAATTTCAAAAAAAAGCAACACTAATTGTTATCACAACATTGCATAAAGTATCCTGGTGTCCTGCATGAACTGTGCCAATGCTCAACTGACCAGTTCGGATTCTAAAATTTCCATTCACCTGCTGGGCCAATACAGGACGGTAATTGCCACGATGAGATGTTTTTCCTAAAATCCTCTACCATTTGCTCCATTTTAATTAATTAATAGACAACTATCAAAAGACAACCAAGTCAACTTAGAAGATATGATATTTTTGTTTATCCGACGATTTTTTTTTTCTATCCTTTGATCCTTTGCTTTTTATGCAGTTCATAGACGTTGGAACAATGATATCCCCAACCGTTTATGCACGGCGCAGTCTATGCTATCTCCTCTGTGACCAACCAGATGCTGCTCTACGAGATGCAATGCAAGCACAATGCGTCAACCCAGAATGGCCTACAGCTTTCTACATGCAGGCAGTTGCTCTTGCGAAGCTTGACATGCACAAAGATGCAGCTGACATGTTAAATGAGGCGGCAGGGCTAGAAGAAAAGAGGCAAAAAGGTGGAAGGTGATCCTGAGAATCGATCATGCGAATTCTGATGAACACACATCGAGTCTTCGTAATTTAGTTGGGAAGTTGACTTCTCGTTCACAACAATAGAAGATAGAAAATTGTAATATAGAAAGGACATCAAGTTTTTTACCCCTTAAATTAATGCATGCGCCCTTTTTTTCGCTCATTTTTTCTCTTCAAAATTTTTAATCAATTTGAAGAAATAATCGTGTCATTGTGTATGTATGAAACAATATAATACAAAAAAGATTCTTATTAGAGAGAGTTGGTGGCTTAAGCAACATATAACTCTGCCTTGCCATCAATGAAGAGGCTCATGAACTCTTCCCCGTCCACGGTCTCCTCTATAAGAAGCTGAGCAAGTTTGTGGAGGATGTCAATGTGAGTTGTAATGATTTGCGTGGCCCTTGAATATGCCCTGTCCACCAGTTCTCTTACCTCTGCGTCCACCACGTCTGCAGTGGCCATGGAATAATCTTTTTGAGATGACATCTGCAAATCAAAGCATGCATCAAATATAGAATGTCAAGATGAATTTGAAAGCTTGTTTGTCATCTCTTTGCTCACACACAGTAGAGGAATCTGAAGATGATTTAGAATGTACTTATAAGCTGTTTGTTGGACCAAAATACTCCTTACCTGTTGACCTAAGAAGGGATTTCCACCAGGTCCACCAATAGCAACCTGTCCAATCTTTTTACTGAACCCAAAGCGTTCAATCATCTGTCTTGCCACCCGTGAAACCTGCATGAAATCATTTGATGCTCCAGTTGTAACGTTCTCTTTCCCAAATATAACCTCTTCGGCTACTCTGGATATATGAGAAACAAAATCGTATTAGTTGTTGACAATCCATGACCTTACACCAATGCCCTAGCTACTCTCCAAATCTGGACCAAGTAATATTGGTTGACAAGATGGTTCTGTGATAAACCTTCCACCAAGCGCCACAGCCATCTGATTCTCCAAGTAGCTTCTGCTGTATAACCCGGGTTCAAGCCTTTCTTCACTTGGAGCAAAGAATGTAAGCCCACCAGCTTGCCCACGTGGGATGATAGAAATCTTGGCAACTGGATCATATTCTGGCATGAGTGCACCAACTAAAGCATGCCCAGCCTCTGCAAATAGCTCATCATCAGTAAAGCGCAAATTCTAGTCAGTAGGAAGGTAGCACATCCTACAAATGAGTGGCTAAACATATACCATGATAAGCGACCAGTTTCTTTTTCTCATCTGACACCACAGCGTTCTTCTCAGGTCCAGCAATTATCCTCTCCAGAGCATCAGATATCTCGTCTTTGCTTATCTCCTTGAGGTCACGCCTGGCTGCAAGAATGGCTGCTTCATTCATCAGATTTTGCAAATCTCCTCCTGTAAGACCAGGGGTTCTTCTTGCAATCTTCTCAAAGTCCACATCCTTTGCAAGTGCCTTTCCTCTAGAGTGCACCTATCAGACAGAATGGTGTTGCGTGTTAGTGAAAAAGAAAACTCATATTGGTTGAAGATAATTCCTTGAAAAACTGATTGATTTTTTTCCCCAAGTTAAAACTGCTGTACGGGATTGAACTTTGATAAATTTCTAACAAATATGTCAAATCAGTCATTTATATAATACTTGCTCAAATAAACAGAAAACCAAATAAAAGAAAATATACGCCAATGATCCAATAGTTGAGAAGGTCACTTGGTATACCTCCAAAAGAGGAGGCATGGGATCAAACCTGTGGAACTACAGGCTCTCTGTGGCATGGCCAGTGGGCCTCATTTGCTCTCTGTTCTGTCCCCATCCCCAGTCCCCTCCTATAAGGTGTACTTTGTAATACCAAAATAAATAAATGAATAAAAGAAAATAACTTAAATTTGTTAGATTAGGATAATTATTAATAGCCAGTCCGCCTTTTCTTAACAACTTGAGACATATGATTAGGATAACATGTTTGAAATTTAAATAATAAACTAAAAAATTAGGTCTTTTGCCAAATCACTTCGTATATTGGGAAAAACTGATATGTTTTCACTCTGATTGAAATGAAAACTGATCGGTTGGGAAAATTTTCTTCTTCTTCTTCTTCTTCTCTAGAATGTCACTGGTCTTTTTCAATGAACTGTTTGGCAACAATGAGCCAGATTTTCATATTTTCCCATCTGAAGGAGGATAACACAGCTTGAAAAAGATTTTACACCTCAAAATAGTTCAAAGGAAATAGAACAGGATCAACTGGAACCAGAAGAGTCAGGAAAACACAGCCTCTCTTTAACCAGGAAGCCAGTTTCCTCCCACAAATAACATTACTTACCTTTCATTGCCCCTTATTTGCTTCTTGTACCAAGATAAATACATTTGCAATTGCTGTCTGGTTATGTGTATAATGTTAGATTTCTGTCCTGGTCAGTACGCAAGCACTAGGGGGAGCGGGAGGGGCAAAAACCCAACCATATATTGGGGTGTTGTGCAATGTTCTCATAAATCATAGAGAAAGTTGAATTGAATTG
This sequence comes from Nelumbo lutea, assembly GCF_056320005.1. Lineage (NCBI taxonomy): Eukaryota > Viridiplantae > Streptophyta > Magnoliopsida > Proteales > Nelumbonaceae > Nelumbo > Nelumbo lutea. Next base: position 2,621,347 of record NC_142688.1, read on the forward strand.
AATTGTTATTTGTGTTGTAAAATGTAAGATAACCATAGAAAAGTGATTTTACCCTACTTTTAGTTTGTCTACCTATCATGTATTTTGTACCTAAAACAAGAAAATTTACCAGTTCTACACTAAAAGAATAAGATTAGATAATATAATCAAGCTTCACTTTAAGGTCAAATAATCCACATACAATGACTCTTTAACCTACATATGATGGAAAATAAACTCAGTATCATTTTTAAAAAGGTTTTCAATAACCTAAATAAATCATTTTACACTAAGGGCTTTAAATAAGTCTCCTTGACAAAACTATATAGAAGAAAAAAAAGATGACAGTAAAGAACCAATTCTTAATTGAATTGGTTTGAATCATATGATCTGTATAAATTATTAGATTCATGAATCAAATCATAGATTCAAACAAAAATTAATTGCGAAATTATTGCACAAAAAGGATTTGGAGATAAGATTCAAAATTGAAACTCTTGGGGTACATGATTCAAATTGTGAAACTTAACATATACTATAAGCTTTTGACAATATTGAGACGGATTAGGAGTATAATTATGTTTGAGATAAAAAACAATATACATATCGCAATCTGTTAACAAAATAAATGCTTTAACTCTCTAAACTACTTAGAGTCTTAGTTTTCTTTTTAGTGCTTAGTTTGAAGGCTTACTGACAAACTTGATATTGAGTGAAAAGGTCTGAAAAATAGTTGATAAGTGAAAACAGTACGACAATTGATGGTCCCTAGGTTATATATGGTTTCTACTCAACAGGAGATGCAGGGCTTGATCATGTTTGCGAGTTAATTTTAATTTCAAAGTTTCACTGTTTTACTTTTGCATTGGCTTTTAAATAAAAGGCAAATAATATTGGATATTGGATAACGAATTCAGAAACTATTTACTAAGATAACAGGCTTGGAGGACATGGAGTAAGCATTTGGTTAGAGTTGTTTCGAGCTAACCTGAAGGATCTTGACTCTACCGGCCACATCAGGCCTGTCGACGGTAATTAATAAATAAAAGACAGACAGATATCAAATGGTAGGGTTGACGTTAAAACTAGATGGAAATGGAAATAATGTAGGGGATCATTTTTGTCGTCCATGATATTAAGTGCAGAATAGGCATCTACTTTGTTGCGTGCGCTTCAGATCTTGTCATATTTCCATTCCTTTTCAATTTTGATGTTTTGATCAAACATTTTTATACTCCACTCTCACTCTCACTCTCACTCTCTCTCTCTCTCTCTCTCTCTTAAGAATTGATTTATTCCCAAATGTATTTGTATTTATCCCCACCCCTACCCCTACCCCTACCCCTATAAACATCATTCCCATTGAATTGGATTGGGAATCTTACCCCTCCCTTTTGACATGAATTGGGATTTCCTCCTCATATTACAGCCACATCCTAGTAGGTTGTGTGAACAAATCCAGACTCCCTTAAAACATTGATCTGATCGCATTAGGAGTTGTGAGGGAGAGTAGACTCAAAATTATTCAAACAATTGGTTTTGCAGTAGTGTATGCAAGGTGGATGCACCGTTATCACATATTTTTCTTAATTGTCCTCTTGTATTCTTCTTTTCTTTTAAGAAAGAAACTACATGTCTTGTAGTGGAAGCGTGTTTTGTTAATATTTCTTTCTACTTGTGGACAATTCTTTTCATCACTGCATGACTTTCTGACATGGCAATAATGTGTCCATGTCGATAATTATTTCCAGACCCAATAATGTTAATGCTGCAAATGCCTACAGGAAACACTTAGATTTTGACCAAAAAGAAAAACAGATCTTCCCATAAGTTGGTGGTTTCTGAGAAAATGATAATCATCAGGGATCAAATTCCTCATAATTACCAAATACAACAAAACACCCACTTGGCCTGATTGCTGATCCAAATAGCTGGGATAAACCAAAATTTGATCCCAATTCATTTAATTAATTTCCAGACCCAATATCGATCAATGACAACGAGGCTTCATCGATCGAATCCGGCTCAGGAGCATATGCTCGATCTCAAGTCTCATCTCATCGGAATTAATTACGCGTTGCTTATTGAATGAACCGGTGCTTACTGCTTAATTACCCTGTGTAACCATTAACAATTTAGCCCTGCATTGCCATTTCTCATTTCTCGCTTTTTTCCTAAAGGCTGTGCCTGTGTTTGACTCTAGGTGGCTGCAAGGAAACCCTATTCCATGAATCCCTTCTTCTTGATGGCCGCTAGCATGGTGCTTTCAATAAGTAGGGGGCCGGGGTTAAGTCCCAACATGTCAAGGTCACTGCAATCTCCCTTATTCTTGACGGCCGCACTACTTTACAGTGTCTGAATGCTTCTTTTTTTTATTATTTTAATACTATGGAGTTTCTGGGGTCGGAGATAGAAAAAACGAAAGAGGAAATGGGTTATTCAAGTTAAATTTTCGTTTTAGTAAAGTTTTATATGAAATGTGAAATCATATAAAAGGGTAAAATAAATATTTTGAAAAAAAACAATGCATTGTTCAAATGTTTTCCATTAAAGTCAGTGACTGAAGGGAGGTTTTTGTTGAATTTTCTAAAAGTTTAATGGAGGTTTTTGTTAAAATGAAACTTAAGAGGAGGTTTTTATAATTGTCATGATTTTTGTATTTTACCCTATTCTTTTTTTATATATATATATATATATTAAGCACTCCCAAGCATGGCATAATTTTTGAGTTTGGCCCACTTGAATAATGCAGGCTTGTTTTTGAGTTTAGCCCACTTTGAATGGGCTATGAGCATAGCTTTGATACCAAGTAAGAAACATAAAACAAAAGAAAGCCCAAAATTCTGTGAGATTACATAATCCAAATGAACTACTTCAAGCAGGCTAGAAACATGGCTATGAGCATAGTGTGAATACTGTTTTGTTTGAGTGTCATAATCAATTCAGAACCTAGATAGGTACACCCCATTAGATGGCATATATGGCAGTGGGCAATGGCATCCCATTTGCATGAAAATCACAATAATAATTAATTAAGGTGATGTAATATTGGTTGGGCGGAGGGTCATGTTCGCAACTACATAGGCAATAAGCTCTTGTTCATTGTCTGTGCTCTGATGTTCTATCCATCATCATAGGCCATAAGCAGTTTCTTGAAGATGATAATGAACGATAGATCAATCCATCGATCAAGCATATATATATATATATATATATATATATATATATATATATATATATATATAGATAGATAGATAGAGAGAGAGAAAAAGTTTAGTGTTGGTTAATTAGCATGCATATATGTATGATCGGTCTGCGATCGATATATGTATGTGTAGTAAACAAGGACATGTGGATATGTACATATTTGGGGAATTAATTTGGGGTTTCCTCTCCTCTCCTCTCTTCTCATGTGCATGTTTGGGGAACATGAAGATCATCAGTGGACATGTACAGCACATGTATACGACCACCCATGCATTATGCATTATGGTAAAGTTTATTATGTTATGTTTGGAATTGAATGGTGTGTGTGTGTGAAGTTGGGACAAAGAGTTGATCCACCACTCCTGCTATATTCCCCCAACACCCAAACATGCATGTATGGTGCACCATCAATTATATTTATATTTGTCTAAAAACTCGGACCGCTCGCTCTCTCTCTCTCTGTCTGTCTGTCTGGAGTCAGGACTAGACACAATGGCCTTGCAACTTCCAACTTCCAACTTCCGCAGAGATAGATAGATATTCATTGTTGATAGGGAGTATAGGGCCGGGAGAGACATGATTCTTTTTCTTTACGTGTGTGGTTGTTGCGTGTTGATAATTGACATAAGTAGCACTAGTTACCTTCGGAGTCATATCCTGTCATTGGGATATTAATCACTGAGTTATTTTATTGTTTTAGACAGACAGACAGACAGACCAAAATGCATGGTTGTCTTACCAATTAATACCAGTGATGATGACCATTTCTTTTTTGGGCCATATATGTTAGTCCTGACTCCTGTCCGAGCCCGAACCCGACCCCGACCCCAATCTGCTGCTGGCTCATCAGTCATCATCATGTTGTATGTGCGTCTCACAAACATATGCACGTTATTTGTAACCAATCTAATTAAACCTTTAATTGTATCCATCGTCAAATATTAATGTGAATGTGTAGACAACAAGGTATATTAACTAATTTGATACAAATCCCAGCAGTCTCCAAATTAAAGGAACATCCAAAACAGTGTTACATGCGTGCATGGTTGGATTGCATCTCTAGGCTCTAGCTATATATCTGCACCTGCACCAAGATTATTGAAGAGGAGTTTAAAGTAAATAATAACTGATAATTATATCCATATGAGGATTGAGGACAATTAATTAATTAATGATTACTTACTGATGCGGATGTAGAAATAATTAAGATGCTTCTCTGTCTCCCTTGATCCCCCTAACTAGATAGATAGATATAGATAGATGCTGGTTGGAGTGTGATGAAAGGTGGAATTTGAGAACGAGTTATAGAGGCGATCGACGCGAAGGTCATTAATTTATTTCTGTTAGCAACTTTTTTCCTCTCCTTCCCGGTTTCCCTCTGGGCGTTAGCAAGCTAAAGCCTCGTCGTCCGTGGAGCGGTGGAGGAGAAAGCCACCTATTATATATTTATCTTCATCATGTCATGTCTGTACCCAATAAAACTTGGGGCATCAATCAATAAAATTGGCAAGTCGCGATGATGTGTTGACTGCGTCCGGCGTCCCTGAGATTTTGTTGAAGATACTATTACACACATATATATATATATACGAAGGAAGATCGATGTTCAAGACCCTTCAAATAACATCCTACTTCCTTTCGTTAAAGCTGTGGTACAGAGCATGCATGACCTCTTCAAAGAAGATGAAGAAGGGAAATTAGTCGTTGGTGCCTCCGCTCGCAGATTTTGGTACGTAATTTAATTTAGCTAGAGTTTGGGGAATAATTCACGCGTCTATGCCATTCGTGCACACGGATTGTATTATTGTATGTTCCTCGATAAATTCACCGTCAGGATCAGCTTTGTACCTCCGACTCCGAGAATCAAAAACAGCTGTCAGTAATGGAAGGCAAGGCACTCACCCACACGAGTGTGTAGATATAAGAATATATATACAAGAGCAGAACCTCATCCTATCGTCCATGGAGTTGAGTAGAGACAGAGTTGGCTGAAGCTGAAGATTGGCATGCGGCATACAAAGTTCACCCACTCGATTCAAATTAAATAATGGAGCGCACGCGTACAGCATCTAGCTAAAATAGATTCAACTGTCTGTCGACTGTCGAGATACCATTTGTTTCTGCCCAGTGAACTTGAGATCTGCAAAATCATAAAGAAAAACAGAAATACGAGAGAAAGATGGAGAGAGTAAATGGTAAAGGAACACAACAGAATGGTTGACTTTAACAGGGCAAATCCACGTGGTCCGTTCAATAATCCATGCAGATCTCATAACTCCCAGATCTTAATTAATAAGCAATATAATATATAAGATGCCCTGTAGTCTCTCTTTCTTGTCTGGGAGACATGGTGGCAACTCAACTCAGCTCGTGTATATATATACAATTTAATTAAAAGCATAATCTTCGGGTGGTCCTTTCTCACCACTGCGCGTTATATGATGCATGAGACATCGCCGGAAATAGGGGAAGTTCCAGCACATGACAGCTGCTCGGTGTAGTTAGGAGTTACGAGCGAGGATGAGATTCCTCGTCTCTCCTGCTCCTCTATATAAAAGAGATTGACCTTGTCATCTTTCTCCAAGCTTGATGAATTGCAAAGTTTCGTCTGATGCTGCTAGCTAATTTAGAAAAAAGAGAAGATGGTTGCAGCTGCCTCCCCTAAATTTAAAGCCCCCTCTCATCATGTTCGTTCAACTAGTTTTCCCTCCACATCTCATCCTCTTACCCTTGCTGTTGAGGAACGGGTGTGCAGATTAAGGGCTTCTGAAGCCCTGTCTTCAACCTGCAGCTCCTGCTCCCCCTCATCATCACTGCATCACAACTTGACTGCTCTCCACGAGCTTTGTGAGTGTGTTGACAATTTGCTTCAGTTGCCAATCACCCAACAAGCTCTCTCACATGAACAACACGAGAAATGGGTAGATGAGATCTTGGATGGATCTCTCAAGTTGTTGGATGTGTGTGGCACTACAAGGGATGTTTTGTCATTGACCAAAGAATCTATTCTAGACCTTGAATCATCTCTGCGTAGGAGACGAGGTGGAGAAGCTGGTCTGTCAACTGAATTTGTTGCTTACGCGATATCCAGGAAGAAGGTGAACAAATTGATCCAGAAATGTCTCGGTGGCTTGAAGAAGATGGAGAAACGCGGTTTCTCTGCTCTGTTTGAAAAGGACGACCACGATCTGGTGGCCATTGTTAGCATTCTGAAAGAAGTTGAAGCGATCACAGTGACAGTGTTCCAGTCCATCTCGTCCTTTATATCTGGGCCAAAGGCACAAGCAAAGCCTAGTGGTTGGTCTTTGGTCTCCAAATTAGTGCAAACCAATAAGCGCATAACATCATCAGCAGCAAGCCAAGGGGACAAAGACGAATATTGCAATGAGATGGGGAGATTAGATGGTGCATTGGGTGCTCTCAACTGTCAAACTCAAAAGTCGTCATCGTCGTCATTCAAAGGCATTGACGCCGCGGAACTGCAAAATGCACAGAATCAATTGGAGGCAGTTGAGATGAGTATCCACGGACTTGAGGACGGATTAGAGTGCTTGTTCAGGCGTTTGATCAAAATCAGAGTCTCCCTCCTCAACATCCTTAATCACCACTAATAAACCACCTTATTACAACTTCTCCGGGAAATCCGGCCGGTCATTACATTGGGCATCCAAAAATTTTTCCCAAGGAATTGCGCTTCGGGATTTGCCTATATGCTTTTTGGCGGCTTTTCTTTTATTGTTAATTTGTAAAATGATGAATTATAAGTTCATTATATGAGAGAAAAGAGTATAAAACAAAAGCAAATGAAAAAACGATGAACGTACACAATTTTTCAGTTGTCTAGCGGTTGGTTGATGATCTCTTTTTCTATTTATATTTCTTCCTGTGATCCCAGTGGAATCTCTTCATTATAAAGGCTGGATCAAAACAAAATTTCAGTGAGTCGAAGTTGAGTGGTCAACAAAGTACCGGTTGACTCGTTCAGTTTTAGGACAAATAACATTTAGATCACACCTTAACGGCGTGGATTGTCCTATACTCGACAACATATATAGAATAGAGCCTCGGCCTCCAATTGAATAATAACTAATTAAGCCATCCAAATTAGACTAATTGTGAGTTCATCACTGGGAGAATTTGGTCAAAGCAATTAATAACTCATCGATCGGATTCCTTTTATAGCTTAAATGAAGCAATAGCTGAACCCTTACCCAACTCAATTATTTAACCACCGTTTCCTACCTATTTCTTTCTCTCATCGTTTATTTTTTCTTTCTTTCTTAATTTGGGTGTACCATGTGGTTAGTGAAAGGAAGAAAAGAAGATGGGTGGCTTAATTCAATAGAAATTTCAATAAAACCCAACTAGACTAATGTATTAGAATAAACTCCAGTTAAGCGGTTAAGTCGTCACATCTAATAGGAGACAAGGTGTCACAGCATCCGTACGTATGGTAATTATATTTAAAGATGTTATATTAATTAGATAGTAAGATGCAGATTAGCCGCTGGTTTAAGAAACCGGGTGCCTTTCTTGTATGCTTTTGTTTTAACAAACAGGGTGTGTAGGATAAAATGCACCTTAAATACACAACGTCTTCAATCTTCATCCCCTCCCAACGATTAATCCTTCTTTGCTTGTGGCCTTGTGGGGGAGATAATTGGCTGTTCTCATTGGTTGAACAGCTAGCTCGGTGTTCAGCCTGTCAAGTGCAGCAGAATCGACCGGACTCATTACAGCATTGTACGTTACCCTTCAACAAAAAATAACGCCTCCATCCGAAAACTTGGTTTGGGAACGGAAGTTGTAGCCAGTTTGAATCTGCTGACCACAACAAATTGCTGGCTACATTGATCCAGCAACGTACTAAATATGGTGAATATTTGGCTGGATGAATGTGACCACTGACCGGCAACAACAATTAATGTATTGTGATCAGCAGATCCGGACTAAGGTGTAGCTTTCCGATTTCTTGAAAGCGAAAACTCTGCACACATTGGGAATGTCTTCCGTACGTACATATATGTTAAATTCATGGGATATGTTGTCAATGCTGCTGCTTTTATATTTTGGTAATAGGAGATCGATCCCGATTGATGATAAACGATAAATCCAAAAGGCCACTTTCTCATCATCTTGGTAATAGGAGTCCGCCCTGTACGTTTTTCAACGATGGATGGATCCGGATGCAGTAGGCATGTTAGGTAAGTGGAATGAGTGAGCAACTAATAGCTCTGTGACACTTGTTCCAGTGCCTTTCTTCTAAACATTTTTGTTTTCGTTAAAAATTATCTATTATTTTATTATTTGTGTTAAAATAATTAAAAAAAAAAATCAATAGAAAAGGAAAACCTGTCCCGTTAGCCATTAACATTGGTAGCTCTAATGGACTCTCTTAGAATCAAAAAGGGAGCAGGAGGATGTAATCTTAGAGTCTCTTTGATAACAACTTTTAAATAAGCCATTTGAGGAATGTCATCTTTTTCAAACTTGGATTTCTTACCCACAATACGTCTAGCTTCTTCTTGGGCTTTTCTCATCACTTTGGGATTACTGACGAGTTCGGTCATGCTCCATTCCATAGTAATGGCCGTCGTATCACTTCCACCAATAAACATGTCCTGTGAAGTACAAAATTGCATTTGTAGGTCGACGCATGGATCAATTTCGACATGATATCCGAGAAAGCCAACAATTGTAATGTCATTTAAAGGAGGCCTAACTGAGAAGATCAAAAAGTGTGCTTAATTAATATTTGGTAGTTCAGAAACAGAAATGAATATTACCAAAATGATTGCTTTGATGTTGTCTCGAGTGATGGGGATATCGAGCGTTGAATCCTTATGAGCTTGGAGCAAAATATCCAGAAAGTCTTCTGCATCCCTCTGGTCCTTACTTCTTTGATCCTCAATATCAATAGTACTAACATGATCTCTGATCACTTGATCCAGGAGCTTATCCAACTCTTGAGACGTCGTCTTTAGCCTCCTATCCAATCCGGTAACTGTATTGATCCATCCTAAGTAAGGAAAGAAATCCCGGACACTAATCATTCCCAAAAGTGACATTACCTCCCTTGTCAAAGGCCCGATCCGTCTGCCATTATCATCATCTTCTTCAAACTTGCTACTGAAAGCAGCTCTAGAGATCAAGTTATCGGATAGAATGGGAAGTAACTCGCTTAGATTAATTGAGTTGCGCAACTGACATGCGTGATATATCTTCTCGATTAAAAGAGCAGCCTCTTCTTCCCTTATAAATCTGAATGACTGCACTCTCTTGACGCTCAAGAGGCGGAGAACAGAAATCTTCTTCATCTGTCTCCAGTACTGGCCGTAAGGTGCAAACCCCAAGTCATTGCAGCCATAGAGAAGCTTCTTTGCAGCAGTTGTAGCGGGCCTAGTTGCAAAGTTAGTATCTTGGGTCTTAGCGATCTCCATAGACATCTCTGAGGAGGAAACGACGGGCAGAGGGACACTGCCCAAATGCAATAGCATGAGCGGCCCATACTTTTGAGACAGGGCCCTGAGAGCGGTGGGGAAGCGTGCCAAGTTGGTGAAAATTTCCGATGATTGGAATCTTCGGTGGAGACGGTGGCAACTTGACCGAACATCTCCGGAGTCTGAACAGGAAGACAAAAGAGAAGAGGAGAAGAAGAGGGAGTGATAAGAAAGGCAACAGAATTCCTTGCTGCTCGGCCATTGGAATGTTCCAAGCGGCAGGGTGCAGGTCGACTGCTCGGCCATTGGAATACCCCAACCAACCAGTTGCAGCGGCAAGAGGTGGGAGAACCCAAAACGGCACAAGGTTGGAGAGAAGGGCGCATTAAGTGCGACAGGTTTTCTTTTTTCTTTTTATTGTATTTTTATTTTTAATTATTTTGACACAAATAATAAAATAATAGATAATTCCTAACGGAACAAAAGCAAAAAACAAAGAAAGGCGCATTAGCTGGGCAGGTGTCATACGTATTCATACATTGTACTTACCTAATAACTATGTGACATCTGTCCCAACTAATGCGTCTTTTTTCGTTTTTGATTTCTCACCCATCGTGCTTACCTAAGGCTAAAGTGTGTACTACATCGATCCGGACCCATTGTCCATCATTGAGGGAGTAAAGTGACAAGTCTTGCCTGGGAGTCATTTGATTAAGTGCATCACCTGGAATCCGAAAAATGAATGAAGCCTAAATTCACAGGGCTTTTATAGATTTAAATGTTAGAAACCCTCTTAATATACTTATCCTTAAATTGTAAGAAATGAAAAAAAAAAAAATATATATATATATATATATATATAAATGGTTTTAGATGCATAAGCATAGAGTCGAACTGATGCTTTTTGCTTCAAGGGATGATGGGTAATTCCCCCTCCAATCGGTATACGCCGCCACGTTCAGAGAAAGATTGGTGCTTGGTGGGGTCGTCAAGAATTCAAGATAAAGATGAAAAGATTCGATTTGGTATGGTCAATGAGTCCGATTTATCAAGATTTGTGAGATACACTCATATGAGGAATGACCGACCCATAACGTACGGAAGCGGCTTGTAGAATGGTGACACGTAGATTGAGGAAGCGATGAGAGTTTTAGTCAAGAAAATCGAATGTAGAGTTGCACCTAATCACAAGTTCCAAGTTGCAGCAAATATATACCCAACAGTTGCAGTGTGTTCATCTTCCAACAGTTGCAGTGTGTGGTGTGGCGCATGAGTGGTGAGTGGTGACGTTTCATCACCCCAACCCCGAGTCAAAAGTTGTGTGGAATCGATGTGGAAAATCGAACTGAATTCTTGATACAAGTATAATGACCAAATACCAACCATAGAAAGTAAGAAATCGTACTTGACTTGACCGCCGTGCGCATAGACCATTAATACAATAAGGAGATTGGAACAATATAATAGTGCACTAATTGGATTAGATAGAGCACATAGTCGTCAAGTATATGGAGCGTTAATTAAGAAACAGAGAAGTACCAGTCCAGTTCGGTCCACCACCGCAAACATGCATCAATATTAATTAATTGTTGAATGTCTAGCTGCTATATATTCTATTTATAGGACCCAGTTCCCGGTTTCCTTCCAAGTTCCAACCACACAATCCATATCCATAATGAAGTCTCTGATAGCTTTTGGAGCTTTGGCGGAACAATGTGGAAAACAAGCTGGGGGAGCTCTATGCCCAGGCCAGCTGTGCTGTAGTCAATTTGGTTTCTGTGGCAACATCCCGGATTACTGTGGAACAAATTGCCAAAGCCAATGTGGTGGTGGCTCAAGAGTCAAGTCCTACACCCACCACTGCAAGCGGTGGTGGGGATGTCAGCTCTCTCATCAAGTCATCAGCCAGTCTCTTTTTGACCAAATGCTGAAACATCGAAACGATGCGGGTTGCCCTGCCAAAGCCAAAGGGTTCTATACTTACAATGCTTTCATGGCCGCTGCACGGTTCCTTTAGCGGCTTTGCAACGACTGGGAACACCAATACGCGTAAAAGAGAGATTGCAGCTTTCTTGGCTCAAACTTCCCATGAAACTACAGGTTTGTCCAATACAGTGAAGTGGACTCATTTTTGTTCTGAAAAACTAAGCCGGCCCATAGTTAATTGATTTTGTTTATTAATTGGTTGGTTGATCAAATTTTCAAAAATCAAGATGCCTATGCACATTAACGCACTATATATATATATATCCAGATGGTCCATTTGCATGGGGATATTGCTTTGTTCAGGAACAGGGCAATCCCGGAGATTATTGCAGTCCCTCCGCACAATGGCCGTGTGCTCCTGGCAAAAAATACTACGGTCGCGGGCCTATCCATCTTTCACAGTATATAGCATATCTCCATCGCCATTTATATATATATATATATATATATATTTTATTTTTTTAATATTTCACTAGCGGGGACCCGTGACATGTACAGAAATCTGAAAGATTTAATAATTTTATTTACTATTAAATTAATAATTAAATTTTTTTGTTATTTAATAAAAAGTATTTAAAGTTATTATTAATATTTAAAATTTTAATAACTATATTTTAAATGATTTTCATCACAAGAAAAAAAAAATAAAAATCAATGATTGAGGATTAGAAGTTATATAAATAATTTTCATCACAAGAAAAAACTGTATATATAATATGGATCGACAATTGATTTAAGAATGACTTAGTAAAAGTCAGTTTATTTTATGTATTTTAAATGATTTTATGAGAATAGAGAACCATAAGATGGATGTATCAATCAATGATTTAATAACAAATTGGCCTGTCTTGTAATGAATATTATAATAGATTAGAAGTTTAAAATATTGTTTGATATATATATTATCAATAAAGTTATGGCAGAATGATATCGAACATGTTCTAAATTCCTAAAATTATTAATTATAATGTATATCTTCTTAAAAAATCATTAAATGGTGAATAGAGAATAGTAAATTAAAGTGTTATTAAACCAATGTGAGACGGATGTTACAAGTTATCAATTTGTCGTGCCATCAAGTGCCTTCAAAACGCCCACAACCTGCTATCCGAGTGTTCAAGTGTGTGTCTTGGATGGGGCATTGCATGATTTTGTATAGGGGGATTGCTAATGTCATTACTGTAATTCTATAATATGATTTTTCACATTTTTTATGTTTTCTGTTGTCACTCCCCTAAAAGCTTAACGTGTTCTTCAAGGAAAGGTAGATAGTCGAGTGAATCAAGAGCATGTAAAGGTTAAGCATAAGATCCCCTCAACACCAAACTGTATACTTATGCTTGCCATCCATTAGTGCAATACAAGTTGCCTTTTGTTTAATTTGTGTATTATCTTTATTGCCTTTTCTTGTATTATTGCATATTGCTTAAGTTTATTCGTTACATTCAAGTGGCGCACAGGGCCCCCAACAACTAATCACGTGACACAGAGACATTAATCAATGTTGAATTGTACACAACTACAATTAGAGGGCAGCAGGGAAAGCCATAGGGTCGGACCTATTGGGCAACCCTGATTTAGTTGCGACGGATGCAATCATTTCATTCAAGACGGCATTGTAGTTCTGGATGACTCCTCAATCTCCGAAACCATCAATCTACGATGTCATAACGGGACGATGGACGCCAACTACAGCGGAGACGGCCGCTGGTCGAGTAGCAGGTTATGGGGTGCATACCAATATCATCAATGGAGGAATTGAATGTGGAAAATGAGCAAAATGACAAAGTTGCAGATCATATTGGGTTATATAAGAGATATTGTGACATACTGGGACTTGGTTACGGGGATAATTAATTAAGCTGCTACTACTCTACTCTCTAGTGTGTACTCCATCTTCCTTTATAACAAAATAAATATTTAATAATAAAGCACTGGTGAGTGATGAGGAATGATGTCTCACGCTCACGCCTCACCTACCATATATATGTCCACACTAATAAAGGCCGGGGCCTCATCTTTGAGCCTTGCTGCTAGCTAGTGCTGCCTATCTATATATATGTTAATCTTTGGCTCCATGTATTGGTAACATCCTGCCTTCAATGGTAACAATTATTGATATACTTTGTCTAGATGATGCAAGTCAACAGGAATTGCAAATCGAATGGCTTGGATCCGCTTTCCCTCTTATACATATATGTATGTTTCTACATCTATATAAAAACTTGGACTAAACGAGTTTATATCCTCTCTAACTAGGACAAAAGGAAAGTTTTAAATTCAGTTTTCAGTTTAGTTAAACAATGTATATTATTTGTTCCCTTTTTCTTGAATTTAGTTATATTTTTAATTGTTCTGCGTACTTCTAACATAAATGACAAATTTATCTAGATAACGGATACCCCCATTTTATACATCAATACCTCTTGTGAATTAGCATCAATTCCTACTTGTCGCCTATCCGATTGTACTTTGGGCCTAAAAGTTCTGACCCAGGGATGAACTGTTATTAAACCACTAATTGTTGAATTAAAAAGAAATGGAACAATTAGTTGAAAAATAATAGCTTGGGTGACCTGCTGGGGGAACAGTTAACACCGCGATGAAAATTCCATACTGCGTCCCACAGGGTAATCTTTGTTCTTTGATGAGGATTCTATACTTACCGGTGAATCCGTCTTAAAAGAGTTAGGCATTTATTCATTTGCGTCTAGGAGGATGCAAGTCGAGCTGAGTTAAAAAACTAAAAAATAAAGGTTGAGGACTGAGGTGAAATAAGGAGAAGCAAAATTTTCTTTTTGAAATACTAGTAAGCATGTAAATGTTTTGTACATGGTAATTGTACATAATAATAATGATGGTAATAAAATATCCAAAATTTTATATATTATTTTTGTTTTTATATTTTATATTTTATTTTGTTAATCAAATGTAGATTGTAAAATCCAAATTAATTTACATAAACACATTATCTAGATATGTAATAATCAGATTGAGTTGTGAAGTTCTAGGTATCATTGACAAACCTACTTGGCAGGGATGCAAACGGATTGGATTAAATTTGAATCATGGTATATTTGAATCTGATCCAATACTATTAACAACAGATCCAATCACATCTCATAAACATAGATTTGAATACAAATCTGATGAGAAAGTCAGATATTTGGATCTGATCCGTTCCAATTTAATTTAAAAAATAATAAAATATTAAAATTTTTTAAATAGATAAAAACAAAAAATACAAGAATTCGATACAAAAAGGCAATATAAATAACATGTTTATAAGTAACACACATATCGGAATTCGATCCAGTTTTTGATCTGATCCTATTATCTGACCCGATCAAATCCATTTGCACCCCTATTGCTTGGATATATTCTTCATTTTGCAATGTTTTATTTTTTTGGTGGATCTTTTTTTTTTGTTCATTTATAAAAAAAATGTAAGATTTAAATAGAATGGCTTGAATGTGGTGAAAAGTAATAGTTCAATTTACAATTTAAGCCTCATAATTAAATAGTGACTAAATTCAAAAATGAGTATTTTAGTCAAAAAAATTCCACAATCTTATTCATATTTTTAGTAGTAGTGTAAATATAGAATTATAGATGTTCTCAATTTTTACTATAGTTTTTCGTATTTTTGTATGTAAAACTAATTCTGATATTTGACACTTACTTTTTATTTAATATGATAAATATATGATATTATGCATGTGTCTGAATGTTTTTTTTTGGCAAAATGTATGTATTTTTTGTATTTTTATATTATATTAATTTTTATTATTTACTTATGATGTTAAAGTTTAATACATTTAACCCATAAGTTGAACCATTTATTATTATTTTTTATACTTCATTTTTGGCCCATTCTAAATTATGTATTTCATTGTTATTATCAATAAAAATAAATTGATTACATAAATATGTCTAATTTTTCTATATTTTTTATATTTTTATATATTTATTTCTATTTTAAAAATTTTATTACCTAACCATGACATCATAGATTAATCAATTTGGTTTAGATGGTTGAATTGCTTAACCACCACTTGGATAAAAAATGGTTTTTTTAGTCAGTTTTAAAATATATAGATTTATACTGTTAAAAATATTGACATAGATCTTAATAGTATCATTTATTAGCGAAAAATAACTTAAAAATATATGATTTAATAAGACAAAATGGGATTTAATACCTTAGGCTGCATTTGGAAGCGATATAAATCAAGAACCGATGTAAAATTTACATCAGTTCACTTTTGTAGGCGTTTGGAAAGAGCGTGTAATTATGACCGACATAAAACTCCACTCTAGTTTAGTTTTGCGTGCATTTGGATGGAGTGGAGTTTTATGACGACAATTGATGTAAAACCTCATGAAGCATAAAGCTTTACATCATTAATCGATGTAAAAAATGCACCAATTTTATCGATGTAAAATTTTACACTCTTCCACCCATCGCGTTTTTCAAAAAGCAACGGTCACTTTTCATAGTTTAGTGTAAAACGTTATTAGTGTATTTTTGCTTAGATGACGTTTTATATTGATTCCAAACACAACATTAAGTATAAGACTTAATTTGATGAGATTAAATGAGATGGAAAGTAATAATTGAAGTTATTTTTGAACTCTTACAATTAGATATGGATTAAATATACAAATGCGGACATTTTAGTAGCCATTAAAGCTATAATAAAATGACTTTTGTACCTTTTCTCAAACAAAGAAATAGAGGGTAATTTTAGTCCAAAAAAACTTCCACAGTACATACACGCTTTTATAAAAGTAGTTTTATGAAATTATTTTTATTAAAACACTTTTACAAAAATACTTTTATGAAATTCAACTAGGGATAGTTTTATATAAGTGGTATTTTAAAATTCTACTATGGGTAATTTTGGAAGAAAAATTTGATATAAGCACTTGAAGAAAGCTAAAAATTTGGGCTTAAAAATAAGTCCTTATTTTTAAAATAAACACTTATTTTAGGTTTATTTCTCAAACACCAATAAATGCTTAATTGGTATTATTAGTTGTATAGGTAGCAATTCCACATGTTCAACTGTGAAGTAGCAACCAGAGTAACCTATCTTGATCACACATCTAGGAGATGTGACTCAGACTTCTTCAAACAATCCAACTAGCAAAACATTGCTTAAGCAATATTACTTGTCCTATTTGAGACATTTAGAGATACCAGATGGGGAAGCTCCGAGGGGAACTCGGTGTAGAGTCTCCGAAGCTCAAGTTAGAATCCTTCAAAAGCAAGGTAATACCAGATAGCGCAAAGTTTGCATACCTCCGTTGTCGGGGGGCAGGGAGCTCTTATAGTCACTTTGTGCACTCGTCCCGGGGCCCTTGTTAGGTCAAGTATGATTACCCTTGTGTTTGTCAATTCGACCGTCGTCCTTTCTACTGAGACAGAACCGTCACTGCCTAACTGCCATGTAACCAGAGATGGCGGTGTCAGTGGCGGTGGCAGGTGGCCGTTTAGGGTGCTACCACCAAACGTCAGATCCCAAGTCAGTCAGGCGCGGCGCCCTTGAGCACGAACTTCCTTAGTGTCCGGCGTGGTACGACTTGTTTGGTTTTGGTGCCAAGTGATGCGAAGTGCTGAGCGAGGCGGTCTTGAGCTCGGAGGTATCTATAGGGCAGGTCAGTTCGGCGAAGTGTATCCCGAGCTGTTACAAGGTGGGTCAGTTCGGCGAAGTGTATCCCAAGCTGTTACAAGGTGGGTCAGTTCGGCGAAGTGTATCCCGAGCTGTTACAAGGTGAGTCAGTTCGGGCCCCCAGTAGGGAGTTTAGTCCGCTCGTGTCCCCTTGTTCCCACCTAGGCTTGGCCCCTTTTGCCGAGCTGTTGTTTTTGCCACGTGTCACGTAATAGAGAGGTTGGGCCAAATCTTCCTTCATCAATTGCCCCCCACTCCTTGCGCCGGGGGTCTTGCCATGGTGCGGGGAGTTTTCGCGAGGTAGCAGGTGGATTTGTCCCGTCCTTCGAACCTTCACTGCATGAGATGCTTTTGCTAGGGTTCTTTCGATTTCCGAGAAGGCTGGAAACATGCTTACTCAAGAACGCTGGTGGTTGTGACAGCGTGCGTTTTAAATTTCAAACCAATTCGCGCCGCTGGGACGTGACAGCGGGTCGTTTCAAAAAGGCGCGCCACTGCTGTACGTGCGCGGGCGACTGTCAGGGAGACGTGTGGCGCGTCAGTTTCGAAAAAGACGCATGTCGAAGCGACGTCGGTTTCAAAAAGACGTGCACTAACGTTTCGCTTTTTTCGAAAAGACGTGCGCCAATCACGTCTCGACCTTAAGGGTTGTGCGGTCGGTAAGAACGTGGGCCGTCGGATCGTCTTCGGTTTGCGCGGTCGATTCTTGGTTACTGTAGCTATAAATAGTGGGGGACCCCGGTTGGTTTGTCACTTCTGCGGTTTGTCTACTGAGTTCGCGTCCAACCTTTCAGCTCGCGTCCAAGTCTTTTCCAGCTCGCGTCAAAGCTGGTTATACAGTCTTCACGGTTCTTTGGCTTGTTCTTCAAACTTTCCGGTGAGTACTTTCCTGAATCCATCTTTTCCCCAATGTCTAGCTTTGATAAATCAGACGATTCTTCGAGTAGGGCCGACGTAGGTTCCACCAACCGAGTCGTGTCCCCATACTGCTTCAGTGATCCTGAGGTGGAGCTTGAGGACTATGAACCAATAGGCCGAGTTGCTTCGGGCAGTTTGGCGTCTACCTCCCGCCGAGGTTGGATGCTAGACAGGTTTGGTCCGTCAACCATGACGCCTGAGGGGATTCAATCCATACTTCTGTCTTACAATCTTCCTGGGGGGTACACATATTTTATTCCTTTGGGTAGCTTTCCTTGGGAACACGGTCCTGACGAGATCGTGATTTTTCGAGAGCAGCTCGCTGCAGGGTTGCGACTTCCTTTCCATCCCCTTCTCGTCGAAGTCATAAACCACTTCGGTGTCACCATTGGCCAGCTTCATCCGAACTCTATTCGGAACCTAGTGGGGATAGTTTCCCTTTTTTGCGAGCAGAACTTCCCCTTAGACTTAGAGATATTCTCCTCTATCTTGAAGCTCAAGAGACAGGCGGGTTCTCTTCCTGGGGGGAGACGGGCGTATTACCTTTCTCCTCGCCAGGGTTTTAAGCTTTTGCACGATCTTCCTAATAAGGTCCTGGCTTCGAAGCGGGACTACTTCGGCGTGCGAAGTGCACAAGGATGGCCCTTTCAGACCGGGTGGGGTGAGGCTGCTCCTGACTTGGGCGTAACTCTCGATAAAGAGACGGTGAAGGGTCTCCGGCAATGGGCACGGCAAGGCTTAAAGTGCCACCACTACTTAACGGAGGCCAAGCTTATTGCAGTCGGCCTGAGTTCGGGTAGGTTTCTAGCTATGCGGTTTCTTGCTTGCTTTGTTATTTCATTTTTTCTGATGTCGAACTCGTTTCTGCAGGTGTGATGGACGCGGAGAGAACTCGTGGGGGGCGTTTGTTTCAAGGTATGAAGAGGAGGAAGCGGGTCGCCAAGCGAACTCATACCGAGCTGCCTCTGGATGAGGAGCCCCAAGTTCCAGACCATACGCCGGAGGATCTACCCAGGGAGCCCGAAGTGACTCCACCGGTGCACGAAACTACCGGGGCGCCTTACGCTGAAACCACTCATACGGGCGCTCCTGCGTACTCAAGTGCTCTTGCTCACTCCGGGTCTGCTCATACGCGGGCTGGGCCCTCAGGCTTAGGAGCTCAAGGGGAGTTTAGGAGCGTGTTGACGTCGAACTACGCTCTTCAGAAGAGTAGGGACGCTACTTTCCCTGAGGAGGTCGCGGCGTGGACCGATCTTCCCTTGAATCAGGTCGCTTGCCGCGCCGTAACACATGCCATGGTGGTAAGTTAGATTCTGTCTTCCTTTTTTATTCTATTGTTTTTGCTGTCATTTGCTCACTTGTTTCTTTTGGTAGGTGAAATCATCAATTCATGCCTTGGCGGCCCAAGTGGAGAGGAGCTCGCGATAGGCGTGAGCTGCTGAGGCTGCCGCTCATGCTGCTGAAGAAGCCTTCCGTGCTGCAGAGGCAAATACCCGGGCTGCTGAGGGGGCTGCTTATGCTGCTGAAGAGGCTACTCGCGTCGCGATGGCCAGACAGGCGAGGTCTCAGCGTGACGCCGAGGCCATGGGGGTAGTTGTCATGCATATGGCGGACTTGAAGTTGGATTTGCAGCATCAAGTCGAATATCTTCAAGAGGACATCAGGGAAAGAACACAGATTTTTTCCCAAGGCATTGAAGACACCAAGAAGAAGGCAGTTGAAGATTACATTGCCTCTCCGCGTTTTGACGATCTGATGGTGGATTCTTATAGGAGGGGGTTCAAGTTGAGCCGGTGGATGATCCGGAATACGTACCCCGACCTCGATGTAAGTGCCATAACCACTTCGCGTATAACTCAGGAGATGGCCAATGCTGCCGATGGCGAGCCGGACTTTGAAGGAGAGGCAGGGCCTTCGGGTGTTGTTGAAGTGCCTTCCGATGGCGAAGAAGTGGCTCCGGGCATGTAAATTTTTTTTTTTGCCAATGTACTGTTTCTTGCAATGGAGTATGTCTTTTTCCCCTTGCTCATCTTCCCCGAACTATTTCTTTGCCGGGTTATTAAATTTCCGCGGTCTTTTATGCCGCAAACTGATTTTTTGCCGAGCTGATAATGTGCTCTTCTTTGTTTGTCTACGTCGAAGTTTCTCTTGGCTTGCCTTGTGGCACATAGGGCCTGATTTCGTCCACTTCGCTTGGTGGTTTATAGGTAGTATCGCCTTAAGTTCACGATGTTCCACGTTCGAGGTAGTCGTTTGCCTTCCAAAGTTTCGAGTTCGTATGTGCCCCCGAGCGCTCTTTTTACTTTATAGGGCCCTTCCCAATTAGGTCCAAGCTTGCCCATGCCGGGTTCGGGCATCATAATCTTACGAAGGACCAGGTCGCCGACTCGGAAGCTTCGTTGCTTAACTCTGCTATTGTAGTAGCGAGCTACCTGCTGCTGGTATGCCGTTGTTCGGATGTGCGCGAGGTCCCTTACCTCGTCTAGTAGGTCGAGGTTGGTACGTAGCTCGTTTCCGTTCGTCCGATCGTCGTATGTTTCAAATCGCAACGTTGGTATTTTGATTTCGGCCGGGATCACTGCTTCAGTGCCGTAGGTGAGGTTGAAGGGGGTTTCTCCCGTGGCTACTTTTTCGGTAGTTCGGTGAGCCCATAAGACACTTGGTAGCTCTTCGGCCCACAATCCCTTAGCTCGATCCAGACGTGCTTTCAGTTCGCGCAAGATGGCTCTGTTTATTATTTCCGTCTGACCGTTTGCCTGCGGGTGCGCGACTGACGTGAAATTTTGCCGAATCCCCATGTTCTGGCACCACTCTTGGAACTTGATATCCTCGAATTGTTTGCCGTTGTCGGAGATTAGTACCCGAGGTAACTTGAACCGACATACTATGTTCTTCCAAAAGAAGTTCTGTATGTTTCGAGCCGTAACAGTTGCCAGAGGTTCGGCTTCTATCCACTTCGTAAAGTAATCTACTGCAACAACTAAGAATTTTCTTCCGCCTGTTGCTGGTGGGAATGGCCCTAGGAGGTCGATGCCCCATTGTGCAAAGGGCCACGGGCTGGCGAGGTATTTGAGGTCGGAGGCAGGTTGATGGTGGATGTTAGCGTGCTTCTGACACTTGTCGCATTTTCTGACAAGCTCGACAGCTTCTGCCTTCATCGTTGGCCAGTAGTATCCTTGTTGAAGTGCCTTTTGGGCGAGTGCTCTGCCCCCCAAGTGTCCGCCGCACAGGCCTTCATGAGTGTCGCGGAGTACGAACTCGGCTTCGATAGGTCACAGGCAACGCAAATAGGGGAGCGTGTATGACCGTCGGTATAACCGTTCGTCTATTATGACGTATTTGGCCGCCTGGTGCTGCACCCTCTTGGCCACATTGCGTTCTGCAGGGAGGGTTCCCTCTATCAAGAAGCTCGCGAGTGGATCGATCCAGCTCGGCTCTGCTTATAAGACGGAAGCGACCTCCTCTGTCCCCCCGAGAATACTAGGCCGAGGTAAGTCCTCTATGTACACAGTTCTCATGTTGTTGTGACTCGTACTGGCTAACCGGGACAGGGCGTTGGCCTCAGTGTTTTCTGACCTCGGGATTTGCCTGATGATGTGTGACCGGAAGTTGAGCAGGGCTTCTTTTACTTTGGCCAAATATGCGATCATGGAGAGATCGCGTGCTTCGTACTCGCCGGTAACTTGGTTCACCACGAGCTGAGAATCGCTGCAGATGACCAAGTGTTTTGCCTTTACCTTTTGCGCTAGGTCCAGCCCGGCGATCAGTGCTTCGTACTATGCCTCGTTGTTGGATGCCGCAAACTCAAAGCGTAATGCGTATTCTAATTTTGTGCCGCTTGGGCCGCACAAGACTATTCCAGCTCCGCTGCCTTGTAGGTTCGAGGAACCATCCACGTGAAGGATCCAGGGCTCCTCATCCCAGTTCGCGCTTGGCCTGACCAGGAGAGATGCCACACTGGCTGCTACTTCACGGGGTTCGGACTCTATGGGCTCAGGAGCTCCGGGTTCGCCCGAACTGGGGACCTCGGGCTCTACCTGTGGGGCTTCGTGGCTGAAAGTGCACTCGGCGATAAAATCTGCCAAAGCTTGGGCCTTGATAGCGGTTCTCGGTTTGTACTGGAGGTCGTACTCGCTGAGTTCGATGGCCCATTTCATCAGTCGACCGGAGACCTTGGGTTTGAGTAAAACTTGTCTAAGAGGTTTGTCAGTTAGGACGATGATGGTGTAAGCCTGGAAGTATGGGTGGAGTTTCCGAGCTGCTATTACTAGGGCGTATGCTAGTTTTTCTATCTCCGGGTACCTTGCCTCTGCTCCCTGCAAAATTTTACTAACATAATAGATGGGTTGTTGGACCCGGTCTATTTCTTTTATCAGTACCGAACTGACCGCCTCGTCGCTCGCCGAGAGGTACAGTTCTAAGACCTCGCCCACCTCGGGCCGGGCTAAGGTTGGCACACTAGCGAGGTAACCTTTTAGTTCGTCGAACGCGAACTGGCAGTCCTGGGTCCACTCGAACCCTTTGCCTTTGACTGCCTTGAAGAAGGGTAGGCAGTGGTCTGCTGACTTAGACAAGAAGCGGCTTAGAGCGGCTATGCGGCCGTTTAGCCTCTGAATCTCTTTTACTTTCCGAGGTGGTTTCATATCTAGAATGGCTTTTATTTTGTCCGGGTTGGCCTCAATACCGCGCCGATTGACAATGTAGCCTAGGAACTTGCCCGAGGTGACATCGAAGACACACTTGTTGGGGTTCAACTTCATGCTAAACTGACGTAGGATTTGGAAAACAGAATCTAAGTCTTGTATTAATTCTTGTGAAAACTGAGTCTTGACGACCATGTCGTCTACATAGCACTCTATCTTCGTACCAATCAGGGGCCGAAATAGCCAATTTACAAGTCTTTGGAAAGTCGCACCGGCATTTTTTAGTCTGAAGGGCATGACTTTGTAGCAATACAGGCTGAACTCGGTTATGAAGCTGGTTTTTTCCTCATCGGATGGGTCCATCCTAACTTGGTTGTAGCCTGAGTAGGCGTCCAGGAAGCTTAGCAACTCGTTTCCTGAGGTCGCGTCCACTAGGCGGTCGATTCTGGGGAGGGGGAAGCAATCTTTCGGGCAAGCTCGGTTCAGGTCGGTATAGTCGACGCACATGCGCCACTTGCCGCTTGCCTTTTTTACCAACACCGGGTTGGCCACCCAGCTCGGGTAATGGACTTCCCTTATGAAGTTTGCTGCGAGGAGCTTCTCGAACTCCTCGTCGACCGCTCTCCAGCGTTCTGGGGCTAAGTTGCGTTTCTTCTGTCTAACGGGTCTGACTACATGGTCAGTATTAAGTTTGTGAGTTATCAGTCCGGGGCTAATGCCGGGCATGTCGGCCGCGGACCAGGCAAAAATATCTAAATTTTCAAGTAAAAAACTCACCAGTTCGGCTCGTAGGGGGTCTTCAATGGAAACTCCGATGCTTAGTGTGCGAGCTGGGTCCGTAGCTGAAGTCGGGATTGCGACAGTTTCCTCCGTGGGCGAAGCTCGTTCCTCACCTTGCTCCGCAGGCCACTCCAGTTCGAGGTCGTCGGTCGCCTTGGTTTTTCCCTTCAGGGTGGCAACGTAGCACTTGCGGGACTCGAGCTGGTCGCCCTGCGCTACCCCTATACCGAAGTCCGTAGGGAACTTCATGGCCAAATAGTAGGTGGAGACCGCCGCCCGTAGGATATGCGTGATCGGTGGCCCTATTATGGCATTGTATGGGGAGGGGGTCGCGACTACCAAGAAATCATGGTTGAGTCTGACCGCACAAGGCCATGTGCCGACTTCCACAGGGATAGTTACTTTTCCGAGGGGCCTGACTTCCTCTCCACTGAAACCCACCAGGGAAGTGTTCGCGGGCTTCAGCTCGCTCCTCTGTAACTGCAGCTGGTCAAATCCTGATTTGAAGAGGATGTCCGCTGAGCTGCCCGAATCTACGAGTACACGCCTGACCTCGAAGTCGCTGATCCTTAGTTTAATGACAAGCACGTCATCATGGGGGTAGTGGATTCCTCGCGCGTCGTCCTCCGTGAAAAAGATTGGTTCTTCAGTCTTTGGTCTCTTTGGGGGGTTTCGTTCTTCGAGGGCTGCTTCGCGAACTGAAGTCCGGGCTGCTGCCGAGGTACACCCCGCTACCACCGAACCTCCCACTATTACATGGATGGTTCCCTTAACTGGCCTCTCTTCCGGAGGCTGCTTCTGCAACGGTTCGCAGGTCTGTTGCTAGACTCGGGGGCATCCTTTTCGTGCTCCCCTTGCCGACCTGCTTTATTGTTATTGTTGTGTTGTACAAAGTTTCTCAAGTATCCGCGACGGATGAGCCCCTCTATCTTGTCCCGGAGGTTATTACACTGTTCGGTGCTATGACCATGGTCTCTATGGAAACTACAATACAAATTCTTATTTCTCTCGTTCGGATTTCCCTTTAGGCGAGGTGGCCACTTAACGTACGGAGTGTCTTTGATCGTCATTAAGATCTCTGTCCGCCTCGTGTTTAACGACGTGTAGTCCATTCGAACTGCTAGGGGGGCCCGGAATGACTGGTTTGGCTTCGGCTCCCAGGTCGGGTTTTTTCTATTCATCGGGTTGGAGAGCTCGCCTTCTCTCTTTCTTTTCTCGTTCCCGCCTTCGGTTCGTTGGTTGATTTCTTCCTCTGTCCTCATGAACTTATCCACGAGTTTGAGGAATTCGGTCACGGTTGCGGGCTGGTTGGCCACCATGTGCCATTTGAATTCTTTGTGCGTCACCCCTCTTTTGGCCGCCGCGAGCTGCACTGCGGGGTCCAACCGCGGTATCTGCAAGCATGCTTCGTTGAATCGCTTGATGTAGCCCCGAATAGATTCTCCTTCTCTTTGGACTACTCCGAAGATGCTTTCCTCCGTTATGGGGCACCGTTGGCTGGTGACGAAGTGTGTGGTGAAGACTTGCATGAACTGGGCCCAACACTTTATCGAGCCGGGGGCCAGGTTCCTGTACCAAGTGCGGGCTACCCCCCTGAGGGTGGTGGTAAAGGCCACGCACATGCACGATTCGATGGCCTTGGCGAGGTGCATTTGCGACTGAAATGCGTCAACGTGGTCGTTGGGGTCAAAGGACCCGTCGTACTTGTCCAGAGGTGGGAGCTTGAAGTCTCTGGGTAAGGGGACCGCCAGGAGTTCCGATGCGAGGGG
Source organism: Nelumbo lutea (assembly GCF_056320005.1). NCBI lineage: Eukaryota > Viridiplantae > Streptophyta > Magnoliopsida > Proteales > Nelumbonaceae > Nelumbo > Nelumbo lutea. The sequence continues at coordinate 2,646,744 of NC_142688.1, forward strand.
GGAAGGAACGGAGAGAGCCGGGGCAGCCCCTACCTCGCCTGAGCTCATGTCTTTGCCTCTGAATTCCGACAAGGCACGGGTGGTGGTTCAGTGACTTCGCCGGCGCCTTCGCCGTTGAGCGGGCCTTGTACTGGCGCTGCTGGCCTCCATGTTACCGAGCTCGATGGGCCCGGAATGTTGGTAGTCTGCCGCCAGGGCGCTGAATCGGTTTTCGGTGAGCGGGTGCTCGGGCTTGGAGCGCCGGGGTGCCGACCTCGCGGGCGAGGTTTCCGACCCGCCCGCGGGTTGCGAGGTGGGGATGACATTTTTCTCTCTTCGGCCTGGGGACGAGGCCTGACTGTTGGGGTGGTTCTGGGGCCGGGAGACCTTTGCCTGGTGGGGGCGTCCATCCTGCGGGGAGGCCTTGACCGGCCTCGGAGCGGGGTGGCGAGGTGGAAGTAGTGGTTGGTTCAGTGGTAGTTGGGGGAACTGCTGTTGATAGTGATACTGGGAGATGTTGTGCAGCACTTGGTGTTGGTGAAGCTGGTGCTGCTGGAACTGTTGCATTTGGGCTTGCATTGCCCGCATGCACTGCATCAAGTCCTCAAACTGGTTTTGGCTGGCTGCCAGGGGGACGACAGTCGGTTCAGTGAAGGTTGTCTCAATGGGGGGAGGAAAGGGGATGCTTGTGGTAGGAGGGTTTATGGGTGCCACTGCTTGTGGCGCGTTCAAGCTGGGGAAGGGGGATGGTAAACTGTCCAACGCACACCACGGGGACTTGAAGTTGTTCCCCGGTGGCGTTTGTCTCCGTGCCACATCCGGTGTTGCTGGAGAAGGCCATGAGTGTTGGGTTTTCTTTTTTGGAGAAAAGGGGTTATCGAAGTTTGGAGGGAGGCTTTTTGAAGCGTGATCCCATAGACGGCGCCAATTGATGGAGCGCGATCCGGCCGGTCTTAGTTGTCCGCTGCCTTGCTTTTGAACGGGGTAGCAGGGAACCTGAAACGGAGGAGATGGGGAAGCTCCGGGGGGAACCCGGTGTAGAGGCTCCGAAGCTCAAGTTAGAATCCTTCAAAAGCAAGGTAATACCAGATAGTGCAAAGTTTGCATACCTCTGTTGTCGGGGGGCAGGGGCTCTTATAGTCACTTCGTGCACTCGTCCCGGGGCCCTTATCAGGTCAAGTATGATTATCCTTGTGCTTGTCAATTCGGTCGTCGTCCTTTCTGCTGAGACAGAACCGTCACTGCCTAACCGCCATCTAATCGGAGATGGCAGTGTCAGTGGCGGTGGCAGGTGGCCGTTTAGGGTGCTACCGCCAAACGTCAGATCCCAAGTCAGTCAGGCGCGGCGCCCTTGGGCACGAACTTCCTTAGTGAGGCGGTCTTGAGCTCGGAGGTATCTATTGGGCAGGTCAGTTCGGCGAAGTGTATCCCGAGCTGTTACAAGGTGGGTCAGTTCGGCGAAGTGTATCCCGAGATGTTACAAGGTGGGTCAGTTTGGCGAAGTGTATCCTGAGCTGTTACAAGGTTAGTTTGGCAAGTATAACACGAGCTGTTACAAGGTGGGTCAGTTCGGCGAAGTGTATCCTGAGCTGTTACAAGGTTAGTTTGGCAAGTATAACACGAGCTGTTACAAGGTGGGTCAGTTCGGCGGAGTGTATCTCGAGCTGTTACAAGGTGGGTCAGTTCGGCGAAGTATAACCCGAGCTGTTACAAAGTTTGGTAAGTATAACCCGAGCTGTTACAAGGTCAGTTCGGCGAAGTGTATCCCGAACTGTTACAAGGTGGGTCAGTTCGAGCCCCCGGTAGGGAGTTCAGTCCACTCGTGTCCCCTTGTTCCCGCCTAGGCTTGGCCCCTTTTGCCGAGCTGTTGTTTCTACCACGTGTCACATAATAGAGAGGTCGGGCCAAATCTTCCTTCATCAACTACCAATCCAGTAATGGTAGTGCAAAATGCTCTACAGCATTATTTACAAGATGAATCATCTTGCATTAGATCACAAGTTCATCTCTTCCCTCATCATGCACCATCACTCAACTCACCCACCACCTCCATGTTTATTGATGGCTATTTTACAAGATGAATCTAGTTACATCGCTGCAGTCTAAGACATGCTAGATCTCTCTTTTTGTCTATAAATTTTGTACATATTAATAGACAGCACAATCAAGCTGCTCATCTCTTTGCTTACATATCATGCGGGCAGCTTCTCACTATTTCTACGATCAGTTAATGAAGATCTCTTTCTTTTGCAAAAGAAAAAAAAAAACAAAAAACCTAGAACAATAACTTATCTATTGAAATTTGAAACGTCATCAAAAGTTTGGAAAATGGCAATAATTTACCTGCAACACAGTAGTGAATTTTTTTTATTATTCATTTGTTACATATGATTAAATTACAAATTTGCAAAATTTCACATAGGAGATATTTCTAAATAGGAAAAGGTATGATGCCACGTTTATGATACGGATACCGATCGTATCTTTCCGGTATCATAGTCGAACTTAATACATGAGTTTTCCAGAGATATTTCATGTACGTAGGATTAGACTTAAGATTTAATATATAAATAAAGTGTAACTAGTCAAGCATTGAATTGGCAGCAAAATAGGTTACTGAAGGATGGTTATTTGGACGAGGGATTGATCATCTAGCTCTGGCGGCATTCAATACACTTACACATTTACTGTTGAGGGAGCAATATGTATCATAGATGCTATTCATAGCAAGTAGTTCATACTCCACTCAAACAAGAAAGGGAAATTGTCTAAAATTCACCACAGGCAAACGATGCTTATGCGGAATTTCAGTGCCTTCTCTTGAAAGAATGTCAGCAGGTTTTTATTTTTCAAAACTCACCTTCCGTCAGTGCACCATTAATGCTTCTTAACAAAGGTGTTCCTGTTAACATAAATAACAATTTTTATGAGCAAATTATCATTGAATGGCAAGTTAGAGCAAAAATAGTCTTTTTCAGTTTTTAATTTTTTTTTTTATTTTTTTGCAATTCTAGTGTTTGTTATAATTTCCAATGTTGTTTACAATTTCTGTTTTTTTTTTTTTTACATTTTTCTATTTTCTACAATCTATAAATTTCCTATATTTTTGTTGTTTATTTGCAATTTCTGTGTTTTTCTATAATTTCTTCTACAAGTTTCATTTTTTTATTTTGTTTTTCAATTTCTGTAGTGTCTATAATTTGAAAACGAATTTTTATTTTGTTTTCAATTTCTATAATTTTTTTACATTTTTTTTGTAATTTCTATGTTTTTATGTATTTTATATTTGAAAATATTTTTTTTGAACTTTTTCCCTTTTCATGTCTAAATATTAAAATGGTAATAAATTAACACCCACCAATTTATTTTGTATATATTTTATATTTTTCTATGAAGGTTAAAATGGTAACATATTAACACCCGTTAGTTTATTTAATGTCAAGTTAGTAACATGGTGAGTTTTAGACATTTAGAAAAGTTGTGGTGAGTTTAAGAGAAATGCTGAAAGCTCATGGTGCTTTTAGATAATTTCCCTATTATTTACTTGAACACACATTAAGGGTATGTTTGGTTTGAAGGAAAAAGTAGGGAAACCTTTACAAATCTTATATAGGTTTTTTTTACCTTTTCTTTCCTTTCCTTACCTTTTGCCTCAAACCAAACATAACCTAATGTTATTATAGATAAGATAACATATGTAAACATATTGTTGGAGAAACATGCATTTTAATTTATCCAATTGTCCATTGGCATCCCTTTTTTCCTTTTAATTCATGGTGCTTATGTTTTTGAGTTAAGAAAGCTGAACTTTAAAAAGCATGTCCAGAATTTATTAAGTTTAATTAACAGGTTTCTTCTTATAAGATGTTGCATGGAAGCTACCCCAAACACATACATATAATTCTTTGTACTCAAGCCCCTTTAGGCTTTAGCAGGGAAAGTAGCTAGGGCCGTGCATGGCTGATGAAGAAAGACTCAAAGACACAAATTGTGTGAAAGAAACCCTCAATCTCAACTTACCAAACAAGTAGGCTTGGGGGCCTTACTACACGCAATAGTAATAAATTAAAAGACGGAAGTGGGAAATATCTACAGATTACAGTCTGAGCAGCAGATCATACATATGATCTCTACAAGTAGTAACTATCCTATTTCAGAAGTTGAGTACGTTGGCGTAAGGAATCCAGTTGTCTAGCCAAGGGCTACGTAGTTGGGTCCAGAGTGGGTCCTCTGTCCAATCCAGCAAGGTACTGGGCCTAGGCAGTTGTAGCTCTGGCAGTTTCCTTGCCAATCTGAGGCCTTGTCGAGGCAAGGTAGAAGAAGCATTTTCCTTGCTGTACACTTCTTCTTTGTCATGTTTTTTCTGATTCTCTTCTTCTCCTCCAATCTTGAGAAGTATGTGTTGCATTACGGGTAGTGTTGATGCGGGTGAGAGGTCCTCTTGAGACTCGTGCAATGTGAAATCCTCCTCCATTGCTGCACAAGGAGAAGGAGAAGCCGAGATAGATGGCTTGCTATCTTCTTCCATTGCCGCTCTTTGCTCCAGCACCTTCAACGACGTGGCCTTCCGATAGATTTTGCAAAGCACTATGTCTTCCTGCATTTAGTTAACCAAATTAAACCCCGTTATATTCCAAACAAACCCAACTGTAAAGACTTGAATCTACATTTACGTGAGAGTGAGAGAGGGGAACTGATTTTTTTATAACAACACCGGTTGTTGCTCAGTGATTGGTTAGCGTAGGAAATCCCAAGTCTCTATTTCCAGCAGCGTATGCTACACGGAACTCAGGATGCAATCATCAACCGGTGTCGTTTTACTTTTACCCCGTGAAGAAAAAACTTGGCAATGTTGTATTTGGTGCCATGGTCGCTTCTAGGCCACTCGCTTCTATTTATGACTCTATGCTTTAAGTTGGTTAGAATATATATATATATATATATATATATATATATATTTTACCGCATGATTTCAGTTATTCATATAAATTTGAGTACCATTGCTGTTGGTTGCAGTGCAATTTTATATGCACTAATACAAATGTATGGGAGTGCAAATGAAAAAAAATGCTAATTTTGTTTAATTTATTTTAAAATTTATTTTGTTCTACTTTGGGTCTTATTTTATTTCATTTTATTGCAATAGAAACAAAGTTAGATGAAATTTTAAACAAAACTAAATCAAAACTTGCGCCCCAAATCATTTGCATTACCATAGTTTTGCATCAGCACAAATGAATTTGCACTGCATTGTGTTTGGTTGCTGTGCAATTTTATTCGCACTAGTACAAATGCATGGGAGTGCAAATGAAGAAAATGCAAATTCTAGTTTAATTTTGTTTTGTGTTTTGTTTTATTCTGTTTCATGTCTTAATTGGCTTCATTTGTACTGCAACCAAACAAAAAAAGCTAAAATTTAAAACAAAAGCATGCCATAAATTACACTCAAATCATTTAAACTAACATAGTTTTGCATCGGTGCAAATTTATTTGCACTGCAACCAAACACAATTCGGTTAACTTTGGTTGTTGGGGATCAACAGCCTTTCTTGTTAAAAGAGTTTCTGAATTGGGCACGTTCACGCGCATGCTTTTGTTTTTACTCAAAATAAATCAATGGGCAATTACTAATTTTCCCACTCTCATGGTAACATGCCCAATCCGAAAACTCTCAATAGGAAAAGTTGTCGGCCCCCAACAGCCAAAGTTTTTCCAACACAACCTAAATGTCAAATTTAACCTTGTTCATTTGTAGGTAAATATGCATGGGAAAGTTGGTCAATGGAAAACTTTTTTCGATTGACCAATTTTTCCATATTCTTTTTGCATTCTACAATGGGCCCCACAATAAAATTACCCTTACTTTTTTAGGCAAAACTTACCCATTTCCCAGGTGGATAAGTAACTTTCTCAACTATGAGAAATTGTTACAAAATATTATAAGACTATTTTACCCATTTTAATAATTACTTTTTATGAATAAAAATATCATTTTATTATTTATCTAAGAATCCTAAAAATTAAAAAAACATGGGTAAGTGCATTTACCCAAATAAATTGTATTATTATAAATGAACAAGACCTATTTCTACTATAAATACCAACACCTAATCCAATTCTTATATGATTTAATGTGACAAGATAATTTCTCAAAAAATGCAGATGGGAAAAGTGGGCTAGCAGTTGGATCAAAGCCCAAAGAAGAAAAATGAATGGTAGGTGAGGTTGACTGGTTGAGGACCTGAGCTTGTATATGTCCCTTCTCCACATCCACAAGAATTTGATGATATTGCGGAAATCAGAATGCAGATGCAATGAAACCAGTTTATGTTTATGGAGTCCTACTGTTGTGTGGTGGTATTGCGGTTACCGTTGACAATCGGAAGCAAGCCCCCAAAAAAAAAGAAAAAAAAAAAACAATTTCTGGTTTCTGAAAAACAAAACACGGAGTCGTCGCGAGTTGGTGCGAATTGTGAGTGATTGATTTACCTTAGGTAGGGTGGAGGCTTCAGGCATGCGGTACTCGTTCATGACCCAATCGGTCTTGGACCCACGTGGCGCTCTTCCCATGTAAAAGACGAGAGTCTTCTTGAGCCCAATGATCCTCTTGGGGTTCGACAGACTGCGTATGGGACGGTCGGAACCGGTGGCCTTCCAAAATCCGTGCTCCGTGGTGCGGTTGGGCCTTCCCCCATTTCCATGCTTTCTGTCTCTGGGCACAAAGAAGTACCACTCCCTTTCTCCAATCTTAGCTAATCCTGTTTGTAGCAGAGAGCAGTAATTGTACTAGTATTTATTATATAATATCCAAATTAAACAAACACAGTACATGCGTGATGTGTTGGAAAATTAAATATCCCCTCCCCACAGAAGAACAGAAATTAATACGAGTGTAATACCTGGCAAATCCCAAGGATCGTAATGGTATATGTTGAGGAAACCGATAATGTCGAAATGGAGATTTTTCCCAAAAACCATCTTTCTGAGATAAAAATCGAGAAGCTCTTCTTCTGTGGGATGGAATCGGAACCCTGGGAGCTGGTAATCGGGTGGTGTTGTTGTTGGTTGATGATTATCCATGAGGATTGAGGAAGAAGGAGCCTAGGGCATCAACACAAGACGACCGGAGGACTATTTCAGCTAAATTATGTTAATGGGCTGGGCTCTCTTCTCTTCTAAATTCTAATCATAAATATTTCTTTACTCTTTGAATGGATGTTAAAAGGTTAACGCTGCCACTCATCAACTCACCAGCCTCAGGCGGGGTGCTTGGTTATATATATATATATAAAAGTAGTCAACGCGAGACAAGACTGAAAGAAGGAAAGTTGCTTGGAAATTTTTAGCTGAAACTTGAAAGTCCAGTCACACAAAAAGTAGGCCCCACACGCTTCCATAATCCATCCGATCCAACCCTGGACTAGACTCATAAATTAAGCAGACTCGTCTTCCAGTCTTTTTTTTTTTCTTCTTTCTTTTATTCTTCAAGGTTTTTTACGATGAAATTTTCCCTTCCACAGAATTTGATTCCTTTTATTTATTTTGGTAAAACCCCATCATCACCCACCTTTGAATTTGAGAATTTGAGTGCTAATTCTACAAAGATAAGAGATTTGGCTATAGTTTAGTTTCTAAGGGAGATATAGGGTAGATGGATGATCCGTGCGAACTGTATTCATAAATGTTATAGCCCAACTAATACTTTCCCCTCTCAATTGTGCCCCAGAATGATCGATGCAAATGTGCTTTTGTATGAGAGAGATAGAGATAGGGGCTAAGGGTTAGTGCACCCATATATTTGTTTGAACTTTGAACGAGTCCATTCCCTAAATAAACATTTTAGTTTAAGCAATTTACAGCTAATTGATGCACTTAATATAACTTTCTATCCATCTGCATTGCTATCATTTTTAATTTTTTATATAATATATACTGAGTAGTGAATACGTCAGTTGTCTTCTCAAATCTTAGTTAATGCACTTAATTCAATAGAATGTTTATATAATAACTTGTTAATTAATTAAGAAGAAGATAATTTATTTATGTCGTCCGAAAATTAATTGGACAAGTGTTGGTTTGGACCATCAAATCCTTAATCCTTAGACGTTCAATTGGTGGTAATTGGCTGCAGGTGAAGGTGATTCTGCAAATCAAACCAAAGTTCCATCCATATGGTTGCAGTCGATCATTTGACATATTCAACACAACAGGAGAGGAGGGTGGATGGTATTCAACATTTCTCCAGATTCAAGGCTAGTCCAAGTCTAGAAAAGTGCATATATAAAGTTGTGGTCATTTTCTATATTAAGTTATGGTGTTCAGAGGTTGTAACCTGGAACATAAAAATAAGTAATAAATTCAAAAAACAGAACCGCGTTCTTCTCAAATCTCAATAGAGATTTTGACTTGGAGTCAACTCCAACGACCAAGACCTGAAAGTCTTGAGACTTGAGAGGTATGGATGACCGGTAGAGCTACCTTTTGATTTTAATTCATTCATTGCCCAATACATCTACTACTTCTATCCCCCACCCTCTACTCTACTTCAGTTTCTATCACATGTACTCCTAGTGAGTGTGAGTAGTAAAAAAACCATAAAAAATCACATCTCTACATCTCTTTCCTCAAGTCCTGATCGATGTTCCCAAGTTGTTTTCTTTACACAAAATAACAAAGAAGCACGTCGACCTTTGTTGGAATAATCTCGACTCGAGTGACTGACTTAATTTACAATGGATTTTGAATTTGGTTGGTTGAGGGACTACGTGTTTCTTACGCCTAAAGTAACATTACAGTTTAACATTCACAACGACCCAGCTTGCTACAACTACATTCTACTGTGTGGCACCAATCCATCGATCGGTCGAGGCCGGAAAACTCCATAAAAAGTCCTTCCACTGAATCCTACTTCACATGAATATGTGAAGGAAATTAAATTAAATTCAACAGATTAATACAATTCACTTTACTAAATTCAAATAGATTTTTAATTTTTCTGCTTCGTATTCGGGAATTTCCCGTCCCGTCCCCATTCCCCAACAAGGAGGAGATGCCCCGCCACTGAGAGACGGGGCGAAAGCAAGAGAAAGGATGCTTCGCTTATTTTTGTATGCACTATTATGAAGTATTTGCTTTAGGTATCAGCCAGGATCAGAACGAGTATCTCTGCTTTAACAGGATTTACCCTATAATCCATTTTATTCCACCAATTTATGATTTCTTCTCCTTAATTGACTATCACTTTCTCTTGACTTGATCAGTCGATCACGATCTCAAAACATATGTAACTGGAGCTTAAGTGCGGCCCTGAGGAATGGGTCTTAAAGATTACCTTTATACATCTTAACAACGATGTAATTTATCCATCATCTCTGGTTCATGCTAAATTGTATCAGGAAATAAAATAAAAAACTGGTGATACATGTTATGGGACCGTGCATAGGATCTCGTCACGGGGAGAAAGCCCTACTTTTCCTTGTGCCTTCTCTTGCGTGCAGACCCTATTACGGAACTAAATGGGTGATTTGTCTAAGAGACCACCCGAACTCTCCTCACTCTTTTCTTGATTGGAAAACCAAATCCTTTATTTCAATTCGTAGCTCCTTAAATAGGAGATTACAGAAGGAAATTTCTAATTAAACTCAAATTCCAACTTGAACTCAAACTCCTAATGGTAACACAACTCTTACTTAAGATAAGGATAAGGATAAGGAATGAGGATAAGGGATAAGGAATGGTGTAACTGGCGGCAAGTTGGCAGGAAGAATTGATGTGGTAAGATAAGTGTGGACCCACCCTGATGAGCTGTCATGTGAGTCCCACCCTACTGCTGCTATCGGGCGATGCGCGCGTCTCGTAGTGATGTTGTCGTGAGGAGCGTGTTGCTATCGTGCGGTGTGTGCGGTGCGCTGCCGGGCTGCTGTGTGGTGCTACCGGGCGGTGCGTGCTACTGGGCGGCTCGATGTGCGTGCCGCTACCTATGACTACGCTACAGTGCGCTGCCGGTCAGTGTGTTCATAACAATACATCTGTCTTATTTGAAAAAATCGGTGCTTCAGAAAATAGTAATATATTTGGAAACGTTTTTCCATTAAAAATGGTGTCTCAAACCATGCCTTGGAAATCGAAAAGGCATGGTTTGGAAAAATGCCAAATTTGACATTTTCTCAATTTAAAGTTTGTCGCTGCCAATAGAGATATGATGTGGTAGTGACGTGGCCTTACTATAATGGATACCAATGTTGAAAACAAATATGAAGCACTGGTACCAAACATAAGGTATTGCTAGTCCCAGGAAACGTCATACCTGGAGCAACGTTTCCAAAAAAAAATAAAATAAAGATATTATTTTCTCAGAAAACGGTGCTTCCAATCCACACATATACAACATCGTTTTCTCTGAAAGGCCAATAAAAAATGAAACTGCTTTCTGCCCAGATTGTCTCTGTACTTCAACTGTCCCGATCAAATGGGTAGTACACTAGATCGGGGGCAGGCCGGCTTATCAGTTTTTATGAAGCCAATATAGACTGGGCTAAGGATTAGCCTGACCCAGACTGGGCTGAACCAAGCTTCCGACCTAAGTTACTTATTGTTGGGTTGGATCTGGCCGAACTTCAAGTGGTTGTTCTGTACAGAAGTTCGGCGTGCCTTGCGACGCCTCCATTGCTACTTCTTTAACGGCTCTGCATTGGTGTTGCTAACCTCGGTATGCTCTAGTACTGTTTGGTTGTGAGTTAGCTCCTGGTTTCTTATGGGATTTTGGGGCTGGCTATCGTGGACAGAAGGGCCTTGCCTTGAGTTCGCGACCAGAACCCCGAACCAGTTACCTATGAGCGATCCACCTTCTTGATGCGAATGTTGAGGAAGAATGAACCTGTTGAGTTGAGTATCCCCGGACCTGTTTCTGTGGTTACCTTGTGAAGCAGGCAAAGTGATATGTTCGTCTTTCCTCCAGTGAGGTGAAACTTGGCTCCTGAGAGGAAATAGGACTTGGGAAGTCTCCTCGCCTCGGTGAGGAGATCGAATTATGCCCTAGTTCAGGTGAGGTCGGTTTTGGTTCTGCTGAGTTGCGGGGTGCCGGGGCGGAACTGGCTGCTGGCTTTGTGGCAGTGGAGGGAACTGCTAATGGTACTGCTGGTAGAACATATACTATTGGTATTGCTGGAATTGCTGGACTTGCTGCATATGGACCTAGATGGCCCACACGTAGTGCACCAAGTCATCAAATTGGGATTGTCTGACTCCGGGGGGAACCATAGACGGCTCAGTGAAGGTTGCGCCTACCATTGGAGGGAGTGGGGCGTTCACCTGTGTAGTGTTTTGTGGCATAGTCAGTGTTGGGGCCCCAGCCATAGTAAGCGGTATGGTGAAGTGATCAATGCACACTAAAAGAAGCTGAGGTTGCCCCTAGAGACATTCATCTCACTGTTCTGTTCGGCGTGACTAGAAGATGCCATTGATTTCAGTCAAAAGCTGTTGATTGTGAAGAAGCTTTTTGATCATCTTCCAACAGACGATGCCAATTGATGTAACGCAATCTGACTGCTCCTTGTTGGAGGGTGATCTGGCTTCCAGTCGGACAACGAGCTAGGTGAATCTGCAAGATAAGATCAGAGAACCCGACGAGGTCGCTCCGATGCTTAAGTTAGTAATCTTATGCGAGCTGAATAACTTTGAGAGCCTAGAGAGCTAGAGAGCTAGAGAGTAGAAAAATTATGCGTACTTTGAGCCATTGGGGTTGGTGCCTTTATATACTGAAGTAGTCGTGGAGCTCACGAAAGAGCTCCGGGATATCCGGTATGTGGAGATAAAGTTCGCTTCGCTTCCGAAGGAGCAGTATACAGGTAAGGCTTATCTCGTTCCACTTCCGATTCTGGCGGAGTTAGGATAAGTCCTCATCATGATCCTAGAAAAGTTGGGATATGTTGGAGAGACCTCCGGAGTTGGTTATGCGGGAGTCAGTTACGTGGTGATTCGAGTTGTTGGTTCCGGACTGATATTTCGGTCTTTTAGTTCTGAATTGGCTTGAAAACCGAGGTGCCTTGATGTCGAGGTAAACCTTATACCAAGGTGAGCCTTATGCCGAAGTGGCCTTGTACCGAGCTCAATTGCCGCGAACTAGGCATGTCAGGCTGAGTTGTCATCTCTTAGTTAGGTCATATCCACATATCCCTTTTTACTAGGTCAGGCCAAATCACCCTTCATCACATGTTTATGATTCCAGTTTATTAATCAGTTGCTTTTTTAGATACCATATCTTTTTTATATCATAGTCGAACTCTTATTTCATTATTTATTTATTTACCTTATAACAACCAGTGTTTTAATGACCGGTTGACATGGTAAATTTGTCAGCTATTGAACCGTAATCTTTTATTAACCAGATATGGTTTGGATAGATAGTTGAACCAGTTTGAAACTTTGAACAAAACTTCAACCCAAGCCAACTTTTTCGGGTTGAATTCAGGTTAATCCAGCCAAAGTTGCAGCACTAATCCGAATGTGAGCCTCCTGTTAAAACGGGTAAACTAAGCCCAGTCTGGCCTATGATTTGAAAGGCTTAACCCCAAGCCTGACCCATAGAACTATTCAGACGTACTGTACAGGTGTAAAGTTTGGAAAAATTAGGCAATTAGGGGGTATTGGACAACGAGTAGGAATCGACTGGGCACAAGCCCACAACACATTGCTGGCCACATGAGCCTCTCTGACAAATAGCCTAAACCAAGCGCTGTCTGGCTCATGAGTTAAAAGACTAACACGAAGCCTGACCCAAAAGGCTTTTCACACATACTGAGACCCAAGTTTGTTATTTGTGCAAAGTTTATGAAAATTTATTGATTTTGGTCAGTTTTAGGGAAAGAAAAAAAAAAAAAAAAAACGAATGACTAATATCATTTGGGAAATACAAAGCTGGTGTCATTTGAAACTTAAATATAGGAGGGTCATTTACCTGGTGGATAGCTCAAATCGACTATACAATCCCAACATATGATAGAAATAAGGAAGCAAATTCTCAAATTCATCCGATTAAGAAACCTGTTTTTTGTATCAATTTTTTTTTTTTTTTGTGTTAACAATAACAGATTAAGAAACCCCTTTTCCTCTTTATATAAACGATATCTGTCCATGACAATGACATGGGTAAAAAAAATCATGTCAAGAAAATAGATGGAAATCAAAACCAAGAAAACTATCAGACTGGTCGTTTTCAAAGTCAAACCATCCAGTTAAGCCAAGTTTGTTTGGCTTAATTTGAAAGGAGTACAAATATAAATATATACAGTATAAATACATACAAAATAAAACAAAATATTAGGTTTTGTGCTCTACATTTTTGTATTTGTATTTTTACAATTTTACTCCTTTCAAATGGAGCCTTTCCAGTTGGATGCCCAATCTGGTTTTGGATACAAACTTCCCAAGGCTACCCAAGAATCAAAGGGTTTGGCACTTATGAGCCAATATTAGAATTATCATTGTACAAATCCACCCACTTCTCAATGAAGTAGAATTCAGCGAAAAGAGAATAAAGCAGATTTGGGGACTGATCATTTCATTTCCATAGAACGAGATGGGAAGTGGGAACAAAATGAAATCAAGAGTTATGCCATTCTGAGTATCAGCGTTTATTACTCTTTCAAGTTCAATTTAATAATATAACCAAATGGGATGCCCAAGGGGTTAACACAGTAGGTCCGCTTCCAATCCGACCTTGACTGCTCAAGAAGAGCCAAGTTGAGAGGTACCTGCACAACCAAAAGAAATCACATTGTGACTGAAAATAGCCCTGGAACTGCAATCAATTTTAACCCAACCTTAGGCCTGGAAAGTTTGAATTTTATAGTTCTGAAGCATCTCATTCATAGCCGATGTCCTCGTTGCTTGAAAAAGTAAGGATACGGAAAATATATTCCATCTTAATGCACATATAGTGGAATTTTGCGAGTGTGTGTGTGCCCCCTAGACAGCGGGATAGGGAACCCATCTTGAGTGACACAATAGGAGAATCTCTGTCTCACATAAAGTCTATCCTTTGTATATATATTATAATTATAATAGAGGTTCAAAATATTAATACAGTCCGATACGTCAGTAGGGGTGTATCAGACTGTATTGGGACTCGCTCTTCTATTTTTTTGAGTTTTTTTTTCTTTTTTAATTTAATTTAGAGGGATCGATTTAAGGTCTGTCTATCTTCTGAACTGGATTAAATCCTAAAACACCCCTTGTAGAAATGTATCAAGAAACCCCTGATATGATATATCAATTAATACGGTTTTATACGTATCGAAATTATAAACCTTAATTATAATTATAATTTGATCCAATGCCTATACCTCTGAGAAAATTAAAATACTTCTCTCTGTTCAAGGAGCACTTAGGGTCCATTTTGATATTTTAGAAGTAAGCTGTTTTATAGCTGGGGTAGAGTTAGATCAGTTTAACCTCTGCCCTAGAAAGAATTTTCAGTTAAAACATATTTGAAGTCCCAGAAGATGGCCCATCAGGCCTAACCGCCTAACAAGTGACGCGTAGGCCTGAATGACTATGGGTAGACAAAAAACCAGCCCAATTGAGGTTCCAGTCCTACTTGCATCACCGTAACCCATTTTTCAATATACATTGTTGGGCTGGGCCAATGCCTAACTATAGTTTATCACAAGTCCATCCAAGAATAAAATGAATGTAAATGTAATCAAACCTAAGGCCTAATGATTTAAGGTGAAACTTTCAAGTCAAAATGTTTAAAAAATACATACACACGCATATACTTAGATGTGGGTTACCATTTTTATTGGGGGAATGCACCTTTTGCACTTCCACCATCTTAAGTACACAGTACACACCTAGCTAATGATATTACAACTTGGTAGACAGACTTCGCGCCCTGTTTGGCCTACCCAAAGCTGATGACCATTAACCCAAAATTTTACGCTGCTTGCTTTTTGTTGTCTACCCCACTTTAGTTACAAGGTGGGTTTTTATACTTTGTTCTGTTTATAGGTGAAATAGGAAGATTACATCAACTGAGCTGTAACCGGCCCCTCTATGGTTGTCTTAAAGTTGGAGCCGGTTGAAGCAGATTGGATCGAGCCAAGATACTTATCTGATTCAATGTAAGAGACTAAGACTGCAGCAGTTAAGGGGGGAGAGAGAAACGATATCTGTCAAACGAGGATTCAACCATATCATGGTTTTTAAAACTGGACTGGACTGGAATAACTGGGGACTGGTAAGGTGATTGGTTTCATTTTACCCCAGAACCGTTATTTCACCAAAAAACCATTGATTTGGTCAGCAAACCGCTGACCATGGCAGTCGAACCCTTCGAACTGTCTAACAGTTTTGGCCATTTTTTAAAATTTTTAATTTTTTTATCAGAACAGGCCATCCATTCAGTTCAAATGGTTGGACTGTTCGACTCAAAAACCGGACCCCTGACCGGTTGAGTTTTAAAAACCTTGAGCCATACAACTAATGCGCACTCTGAAACAGAAAGCAACACCAAAAATCCGAGAGTAGCAGTGCCTTGAAGGGAAAACAAGTTTAAGGAATTTCGCAAAGAACATTTGCTCAACTTGCTATTTCCCACTTATTTACTTGCTATGGAGCCAAACATAAGCATAGGCTCACTGTCGTGTCGAGTTTGACAATAGATAGATAGAAAAGTAATGGTGGGCCGCAAAGTGATGGATGGCAAGTGCTCACTGGTGAGACGTCGTTGATGGGGGGCATATCTCAAATTTCACATGGTTAAGTTCAGACCATCCAAGTGCAGTCTTCACTCTCCAGTCCACAACTCCCAAACTACCAACTCATTTGGAAAAGTCCGAAATCCCAATCATCCAAATTGTAAGCGTGATAGAGGTGCTTGGGTGGAATAAGAAAAATGGGCTTAAGGCCCACAGAAGACTAAGCCATGGGCCATCACATGCCCAAGTATGGGTGTCATAGCTCGTGTGTCTGTGTGTGAGTTATGTCGAGTGAAGAGGAGACGAAGTTGGCCAAGCGCAGGTTCCACGGAGACTACACATGGCACAGGCACTGCTCCCATTTGGGTGGTGGACCCAATAGAGATCCCGTAGCCGTAGTCAAAGATGGAAAAACTCGGTAACAATGACTTGCGGCCAACCAGGAGGAACTAAAATTAGGGGCCCAGATGTAAATGGGCCCACCTAAGAAATGATTTAGACCGCTGGTTGAATCGTTGAAATTGGAAGTATCATGAAAAGCAAAATTCATTTTTGGGAATGTGAATTGAATTGATTGATAGATAGATAGTAGCGTAAAAGAAGAAAAGGAGAAGTATAGGGAGCCCAGTAACGCACCAATTCCATTAGCAAGTGAATGGTTCCGAATTCCAATCCGATCCAATACAACGAGAGTGGGGGTCGTTGGATTTTGGAATCTGTATCTCTCATCATTTGCTGTCCTTGCTCTTGTGTCCATTCATAGTATGGGGGATGGGGATGGAGATGGGGATGGGGTGCTTCTTCACTGGCATTGCCTAAGTGCGAATAAAGAAGGCAAAGACGGACAAATGAAGAAAAGAAGGCACGGGGGAGTGGGGAGGCAATGCACAACACACCCACCCCCGTACTAGTAGACCACTAGCCTCCTCCCATTCTCTCTCTCTCTCTCCTATATATATATCGTTGATTTTGTCAAACCGCATTCAACTTTGTGTGTGTGTGTCCGTGCCCGTGAGAGAGAAAGATATTCAACCACCACCATTCAAATGACATAATAGGTTTTTACCAAAAACAGAATTAGAGAGTTGCAGAGCATAGTCATATGTTGTATGTAATATACTAATAAGTTCATGCCTTGTTGGGTTTCAATTATCAAACATGGTGCAACAGTTAGTCAAAGTCAAATTAATTGTCAAAAGAGAGTAGAGTTGGATTGGATTTTGGGAAGAAATTTTTGTTATTTTACATTATTAACAAAATAACAACCCCTCCGGCCTCCGCCCTACTACGATGGCCGGCTATTGTTATGGAAGTGTGATGCCAAGACGGAGAAAAGCCACGTCCACAAACACAAGCACATGCCTACACTCCTTACTCCGCCAACATACCCATGGGTGGTCGGTGGTCCCACCACTGTTTTGGAAAAGCACACAAAGTAGAATAATAGCCAAAAGAGAATGAGACGAATGGCTGGGGAGAGTTCTGATTCGGTGTGATGGTACATTGCAGCATTGTACAAGCTGTAGCGTGGTTGTGGTCCCATGCCCCCCTAACAAAACAAAAGCAACAACACAACACAGATGGGGTCTCTGGGTGGTCCCTGCTTTTTTGTGAAAAATATAATATAAATAAATAAATAAAAACCGTTATTTTAGAATTGAAGACCCACTTCCCCCAAAGCTTTTGTCCCTAACTTGAATTCCCATCATAATGAATTATGAGTAATGAATAACGGAATAAACCCAACTAACCCATACCCAACATCACACAACAAATTCCAAGCACAGTCTCAAGGGTGAAGCTGAGTGGACAGCCCAACCCTTCAACTTGGGTTTGCAAATTGTAGAGTATAGAAAAAAGCTCATGGGGAACAGTGACAAACAGTGTAAGGGCGACCCACCCTCCAAAACTCCCAACTGTAGAAACGTCACCGAACTCTCCAAACCCCTATATGTTTCTCCCTTAATGGGCAAAAACAACTAATGCTTCTACGACTTTTTTTTGTTTGTACCTCTCTACCTATGTTATTTTGATTGTGTATTTGGGATTTAGGAACACAACAACTTTCATACATACATACAACTTTCATGCATACATACAGCAACAACATTCCTATTTTCGACTTTTAAGTTTAGTGTGTAAATACAAACATTCAGATCAGCAATTCTTGTTCTTGTATCCACAATCCATAATAACCATCCCATCCCAACAACAAAGAATTAGGGGAGAGTACCTTGACCCAGATCGGATGGGTTGTGGATTGTGGAGTGGATGCATCGGATCAGAGAGATGGAGGACGGGACGAGGCAGTTGCCCCTCTCCCAACAAATGAAATAATTGGACGGCCCATTCATGATTAGTTGGGCAGGGTGCATCTTTAAACCAATTTTCGACGCTAAAATTCATAAATTCATATTTCAGATAAAGATATTAAAAAAAACAAAAGTAAATAAACACACTCGGCTCAGCGACGATAAAGGCATGCGCAACAGCGCGAAGAGTGATGGAGAAACAGAGAATAAAGCTGCTGCTGTATTTGTTTTTGCTACTTGTTTGTTCCTTTTTACATGCTAACGGAGAAAAAGAAACTGAACAAATACTCAAAAGTCCATCTTAAATCCCCAAAATACAATTTCTTTTTCCTTTCCTCCTCCCCAACCAATCCTACTACGATTTTCCTTCTTTCCTCTCTTTTCTTTTCAGATCCCATTTACAATTTTACATACAGAAACTGATTCAGCTTCAAGGGTTCAACAGAAATTTTAAACCAAAAGGAAGGGAAAAAAAAAGAGCCAAAAGGTATATAAATATATATAATTTTCTTGTTCTCGACGTTGTTTAGCGGGCGATTTCAGTCTGCAAGGACGCATTAAACTCCACCTGTTCAACTTCCCACCTCGCCTTGGCGATGACTCCATCGTGCACAGGCACGTACTCCTAATCAAACAAAACATTATCATTCATTGAAAAACAAACAAAAGAAAAAGACACAATAGTATAGCAAAAAGTCTGTTAAAGCTTCTTTCTCCATTTCCCGTTTTTCTTTGCCATTTTTGTTCCATATTATCACTTTTAGACTACTGCAGAGACAAACCACACCTCAAGTTTCTGAACGAGCTCTTTCGCATTTGGAGCAGAGACAATTATATGCCGCTGAGAAGGCATGATAAAGCCATCGTCCACAGCTTTGTCGATGAAGGTCAGCAGGTAATTGTAGTACCCGTCCACGTTCAGCAAACCCACCTGCAGAGCAACACTTGAGGTTAAGCTTTCGCTCTAGCTTTCTATCTAATAGAATATCTACCTCGATTATTAATTTCTATTTCTTTTTTCTTTTAATTGAATTGCTTACAGGCTTGTCATGGATGCCAAGCTGAGCCCAGGTGATGACCTCCAATAACTCCTCGAGGGTTCCGTAGCCACCTATTGACAGGAGAGAGAGAGAGAGAGAGAGAGAGAGAGAGAGATCTCCATTTAGTGACTAGGAAAGGAAAGTGAAGGATCTTAACTGATAAGAGAACATTTAAATTTAATACTTATATACTTTTGTTGGCAAGTGCGGAAGAGGGAGAGGTACCTGGCAAGGCAATAAAACAATCAGAATGGCGGGCCATCTCCGCTTTCCTTTGGTGCATGTCTGCTACAGGTTTTACCTCTCCTACTGTTTCTCCAGTTATCTGTGAAAAGGTGAATTGGACTGTTAAGAGTCGCAAAGGTAAATGTTATGACGATTAAATTAAAGCAAAGAATAGGAATTTTGATGTTTCGAACCTCTTTGCACATCAGGGTCTTGGGAATGATCCTGTGAACAGAAGAAACCCAAAATCAGAATACGAGGAAAACCAAAACATGGTCGATATACGGAAAGGAGAAAAGAAAACCGTCTGAATATACAAGCTATTTACCCTAAAACATGTCCTCCGCCGCGATGAACAGCTTGAGAAACCAACCCCATTAACCCAATGCTTCCGCCTCCATAAACTAGATCCAACCTTCTCGAGACCTTGAAACATTTGAGAGAGAAACAAAAGTAAGAAACCCCACACCAACATGAGAAACAGTAAATGGGCATGCAGAGAGAGAAGGAGAAGAGAAAAAACAGAGGGAGAGGTAGGAGGGTTAGCACTCACCAGCTCTTGCCCTAATTCAAGGGCAGCATCCCGATAGCAGTCTCGTTTACCAGTACTGCTTCCGCAAAAAACACAAACCCTCTTGAACCTAGACTTCACAGTTTTCTCCTCCATATCCATTATGAGATTTCTCTTTGCTCTCTCTCTCTCTCTCTCTCTCTCTCTCTCTGATTTTTCACACCCAGTAGGACTGCCTGCTATAAACGGAAGGAACAACGAGTAATATATATATATGGGATTGTGGACTCCAAATTAATGAGAGAAGTGGGAATGAAGACAAAAAGGAAAGAGAGAGGCTTCTTCTACGTAAATGACTAATGAGGAGTGGTGTACCCTACATCCCTCACCTTTCATCCCTTTATAGAGAGAGAAAAATCGAACGCTCCCCATTAAACAATTTGAAAAATCAAAAGTAAAAATAAAAATAAAAATAAAAACATTCCTCTCTTTCAATCCACCACCACCGCCAGCGCCACCGCCAGGGCAGGCGTCTCTCTCTCTCGTTATTAACACATACAATCATGACATTGTGACAAACTGCACGTGTGGAACGTCTAAATCATCCATTATATCATACTAACGTACCTGATGATGATTCTGATGGATTTAATCTGAACCCTTCTTTTCACATGTTAATATATTTTTTTTCCTCTCTCTGGATCGGGGTAAAATAGGCAACCGATCCCAATAGCCTTAAACAGTGAAACTAACAAAAAATTAAAAAAGAAAACAGTGATGTTAATAACTTTTCATGATTTCCGCACCTTGGGAAAATGCAAAGCTCGCTCTTTTACATATCCCCTTCCGCTGTGAGTGTGCAAGTCCCGTTCCAACGGGTCTTGCACTGACCGAAGCCGAGTACTTCCGTTGCCAAAACTTAAATCTCAAAACAAATTAAAAGTAAAAAACCAGAATCATCGTCTCTTAAGTCTTCTTAACAACAAAATTTAAATAAAAAAAAAATTAAATATCATGCTCATCACCAATATAATGATTAATGATCTTTTGGTTTTAAGTTTTACTGTGGTACACATATCCCAAATCAGACTCTCCTGATTGGGTTGGTCCCCGTTTCTAATCAAAGGCCAAGGGCGCTTTGATCGTTTAAAGAATGGAATGAATGAACTACTACAGGTCTCAGTCGCATACGTAGGAGGTAGGACGGAAAGACCGTAGAAGTGCCAAATAAAAACATCCAAATGCTTCTCTCTCTCTCTGATCCCTTTTCTTTCAAACTTTTTTTCCTCCATGATCAATCATCGCTGGGATGACATGGGGCCCGCATGCGGGACTTTTGGTTACCAGCTACCTATGGGGAGTTGGGACTAAAATAAAGACTACCACTATCAATTATCAAAGAGAGAAAGAGAAAGAGAGAGAGAGAATCATCATCGCGTCCCGCATTCTCTCTCTCTCTCTCCCTCTGCCGTCTGAGAGAGGTATGACGGTTGCTTCAGCCTCCACATCTCGCACGTTCGTATTTAATGCGCATCACCCCTTTCATATAGGCCCCGTACGATGTAGATGCATACGTGTCATCAAAAGCTTTTAACAAGAATTGCTTGCCCCTTCTGAAATGATTGGCATATGGGCCCATACTTCCTTTAGCTGTGATTGGTTGTACCATTTTCTAAAAATATCATAATATTGATTTTTTCACTTTTACGGTTCGATTGGTATCATGGTCATCGCTATCAATCTATCACCATTCGTTCAGAGGGAGTTAATTCACGACGAATCATGTTTTATTCTTTTTCTTTTATATTATTATATGTTATTTTATTAAGCATGCCGCATGGACCATGGATGGATGGGAATGGGACACATGTATATACAGGCATACGATTTCCCTTTGTGATCGAGAATCATCAGCTGCGCTCGAGTTGCTCGACCGGACCAACTAAAGAACAGAGTGTCCGAATCACGGGCTTTCTACATGGACCACTGTTTTATTTTTTTCGTTGACCATTCCCGTTGAAAAGTAAGACATAAGCAATTTTAATTTTCTTTTGAGACTTTCCATTTAACTTTACCTTTCATTTTCTATCATTTTTATCCAATCAATCAAATATATCCAATGTGGCCATTTAGATAACTGTCGATTTTTCTCAACTTATTAAGAAACCCAGGACCTTATTAAAATATCTTAGTATTACTGAACGAAACCGAAAGACAATGTACTAAGCAAGCGTTTTAGTTCGAGTTCAGTCACTTGAGCTGTAATCACTTATCAAAACAGCCCCTAACATGCAATTCAGGTCCAGGTGACATTGTATAGCCAGGCGATAATGAATGTGAAACTGTTGTTCCGAAATCCGAACCGATGGCAAATTACCATATCAGATAGCCTTAAAGTTGCCACTTGCCGTGTAGACAAGACAGGTATGTCCAGTAAGTCAGTCAAAGATGGAGAAAACAAAAGAAAAAGAGGCTCATCAATCCGATGCAGGCAACTGGGTGGCCTGGCCCAACCATATACCGGTACGTTGACAGCGCCGTGGGCTATGGTGTGCCATCACTAAATTTAAGTCCCCCCATGGCCCGCCGATTCAGCTTTGACGTTAAAAACCAAACAGGAGAGGAGGAATTCCCGAGGAAGACATGGGCATGCAGACAAGAGAGAAGTAGGGAGTAGGGAGTGAGTAGGGACTACAAAGGGACGTCAGACTTGTGTGTGGGTGGGGGGTAGAGGTTTCTTCAAACTTCCAACGGAAGGTACAAGTGGGAATGCAGGAATGGAGCGCGAGCGGCGCAATCATTATTCTGCGCCACTACCGATATCATAAAACAGGACTAGCATTTAATGTTACTCCCGCAGTTCCAGTTTAGTGAAGGGCATGAATGGTTTTTTCATCGATTCATTAAATTAATTAATACTGACGGTTAATGGTCAAGATGTCTTCGTGCTTCTCTCTCTCTGTCTCTTTTTCGTAAAGGGTTTCGTGCTTTCCCTTTCTAAACCAAAGAATTAAAATGGAGACGCCAAAAACATTTGCTGTTCAATTATCAATTTTATTTTATAGGGGACTTAAAAAAAAAACATTATTTTATAGGATTTCTGAAGCGGAATCTGTTCACAATAAAATACTTTTCCGACAAACTTCAACATGATCCGTATCCGCGATGAATCGATTCCAATCTTACGATAGCATGTGCGGACAAGGATCATGTTAAAACTTAAAATTTGTTGGGAAGGCATTTTGTTGTGAGCAGATATTCCTACCCGACACTTGATTCATCCATCAATCGTTTCTTTTTTTTCAGTATGATAATTGATAAACAGCACTTAGAGTTCCTACTTCCTACGCCGTTTACCCAACCTAGGCTTTCTAGGCTCTAACATCTACAAGCATGAACAGACCTATATAAACCTTATTTTGCCACGTAGATGAAATCAAGCATTGAATAGGAATGCTACCTAAAATTCCAATATTCATAAAAAAGATACTGAAACCGAAAGATTCCTTCAAAACACATAAGGTCTCTAGCGGAGATTTGGAGATTTGGGATCGAATCCCGCCTGCGTTTGGTTGGGGATGAGCTATCCCCGTTGTACAGGCAGACACTGTACATTAAATGCATGTAGAAATGGCACCAAGGTGGGACGATATTCCTCAGCTCCAACCCTGCCTGATCCTACCCACGGATAAAAATGATACTCCAAATCCCTAATAGGGATGACAACCCAAATCCCCAAAACTTTTAAATTAAAAAAAAATATTTTTAGAAAACAGATTTACTTAAAATAGGGAATTTTTTAAATATAATATTCGAAAAAAATATAAATAATATTATGTATGTATATATTCAGGAATTCACTCCCCATCCTTGTCCGAGTATCACTATCAACCCCCACCCTCGCCCTATCCCTGCAAAGGCATCGGGGATTGATATTTGATAGGGTATCATTCCAGTTGATGACTTGCTTTTATCTACGTGGCAAAATAGGGTTATAGGCCTTTTCATGCTTGTATATTGATAGGTATAAGAGATAAGGTTCAAAATACCAATATGTATTAACTTGTATTGACCGATACCTTATTGGTGTTTTGATCGGTTTAGGGGATGGACGGACCTTAAATCGACCCCACTAAGCCAATTAAAAAAAAAAAAAAAACACTTGAGGAAATTACAAATACTGATTGATACACCTCTATCGAATCGATATATCATGTGTAATAAGAGAATTTGGATTTATATACCTAAGCACAAGATGAATTGAAAGCTTGTAAAGGAGGATGCAAAAAAATAAATCCAACTCTCGTGGGCCGTCCTTCAAGTTATTTCATATAACAAAAAAAAAAAAAAACAAGAAAAAAGAAAGGAAAAAGAAGAAATATCTCCCTTATTCAAACCTCAGTGTATGAAGAAACAGGTTCATGGTTTAAGTAATGGTGGGGTCACGATCATCGTATGTTTTTTTTAACCAACTTTTTCTTATCTTTTCACAAGCATTAGTGTTTAACCTATTCACAACCGTCAATTTGTACACAGATGAGTAGTTCCACAATGCAGATGGAAGGAAATAAAATAGCATTAAATTCGGACAGAAACATTTATAAAATAATAGTATTAACATCGGAAACGTCATATATATCAAAAATACAATTTTAAGAGACGTATCATGATACATCTTAGATATGCATAGGTACACTTGGAAACATTATATATACTTTAATAAATCATAAAAATATATTAATAACACTAAATATAAGAGTTCAATGAGGTGTATATACATTAAATTAATATATTTTAATGGCTTTTTGAAGAAATATATTGTAGTTAATTATAATTTCCTTAAAAATTCTATGCTTAACTACAATTTATAAATTATAATTTTTAAGTTTTAATGTTTTATGGGATGGGAAAAAACCAACTCTCCTATCCAACCATAAAATATGCATTGGCACAACTTCTAAGTGAAAATATAATTAGTAAATAATTATTATTTATTAATTATTTCCAAAAATTATAAAAAAATAAACATTATATAATATATTCAAAAAATAGTTATTAAAAGAAGAAATTTTAATTTCTTTGTGCATATGATATATTATCCATAGAATTATAATATATTCAACATTATGATAAAATGATAAAATATAATTATTTATTTATTTATTTTTAATTCTAAAAATATAAAAATAATAAAAATAATTATTAAAAAAGAAATTTTGATTGCTCTATGGATATGATAGATCATCCATAGAATTATAATATATTCAATTATTGTGATCAAATTATAAAATATAATTAATTAATTTTTTTTAATTATAAAAATATAAAAAATCAAAGAAAAATATTAAAGAAGAATTTTCAATTGCTCAATGGATATGATGTATAAATCTATAGATCTAAAACATATTTAATCTTTATAGGCAGAGAAAAAAATTACATTTTCAATTTTTTTTGTTAATTTATATTTTCCCCAAATATATTCATGAAATTTCTATAAATCTACTAATAACACAAAAAAAAATTATAATTTTGAATGTAAGAAAGGTAGATCAATATAAATTTAAACATTCAGGAAAAAAAAAGAAATCACAAGATATTATAAAAAAAATTAACTTATTTTTGCGATATTTTTTTAGAATTTGAAAAATCTCCAAAAAAGTAATGATTTACACTTGTTTATTGTAAATTTTTGCAAATCTAGCACTTTAGGAATGGGGTTTAAAGTTTTAGAGTCATTTGGGGGTGAAAGAAAGCTTATTTCAGGGAAAAGAAACCTGTTTTTTCCCTTTATTTATATTTTCAATTTTTGGCCGTATCTTTTTGGTCGATAAACTATTGATACACCCCTGATATGCCCCCGATACATGTCTGATACATATGAAAAAGACGATACCCAATTTTTTATACATATCCCGTATCTATTTTGCAAAGATACAATACGCACACAGTATCAGACATATCATATCAAAAATTTAAACATTGATTAACAATTAATGACAATCTACAATCTACTTTACTCTTGAAAAACAGATAAAAAAAAGAAATGTTTCCTGATCGAAATTCTTCATATGTCTATGTTTAGTGGAAGTAGAGTAAAACTTCATGTATATAGTGCTAGCATATGGATTTCAATAAATTCCAGTATGAAGTATTGAAAACTCTGAATGGATTTAAACCATCTGTACCACTCCAAAGGTTTCTTAGTTTGAACATAATCGTCTGCTGCTGCTGGCAACGTAACTCTAAAGCACATACTAGTCCTCTAAGTTGTCATATGTCAAAATGATGAGTCATTTTTACCTTGTTCCGTTGATTAACTTGGAGATGTAGCGCTGGCCGCTGCCATATGTCAACTGGGGTAGGGGCCGGGAGGCGGAAGCCAAGTGCCAGGAGCCAGGCTCCCGGAGGCCCGAGGAAATAAATAAAACAAGTCTAGTCCCTGAATAATATATATAAGATGATGGTGGACAAAACATATTATAGTTGGGTGGTCATGCTATTCCTCCAACTCCAAGTGGCTAGAAAGCTGTAATTGCTCATAATTACAAGTTTTCTATACCTACCCACACTTGCTAGAATTAATGACTTACTGACCCACTCCAATCTCCAAACATCCTTCCTTTTAGGTAGACACGTGGAGTAATTTATAATTAATTAATGATTATAAATTATGTTTTATGCTGGGATATATATATATATAGAGAGAGAGAGAATCTCATTCCATTCCCAGGTGTGTATGACTATGATAGCAACTTCAACGCACACCTTAAAATTCCATTCCGGACTAGACTAGAGGCCAGGGACCGGGGTTGTGAAAACTGAAAACAATGAAATTAAGTAGCGTAAAGGTAAGGATGGAACAAAGACAGATGAAATATTAATTCCATATATTTCCATTGCATGCATATTAAATAAAGGGTACCCCTGACTTGACCCGACCTAGCCTTTGCTAGCTTGCTTAAATGTTCAAATGTTTGCATGCGTCATGCGTGTGAGAAGGTCGACTGTATCCCATTTCCACCGGTGGTGCACTAGCTATTATTATTAAATATATTTTTAGGACCGACAATGCCTTGGTTATATAGCAAGTAGGAACAACCCAACAGCATCAGAAATAGTTTATATTTTATGCCGGCATACATGCAAATTTTGTATAGTGGGTAGGCTACTAGATCAATCAGCCAACTTTTTTATTCCCTGGTGATCAGAATTTTCTTTTTTATTGTTCCTACTTCCCCTAGTCCTCTAAAGTTGCTAACCGCCTTGACATAGTAACAGTCACTGAGCAAGCTTTAGGACAATAAACATCGATACCAAAACTAATAAATACCTTCAACGACCCAACACACTTGTAATATGACATTCCAAGAAACCTCAGACCATCCCCCACCCCACCATGTTCCCACTATACCAGCCTTGTTCAACACATCTTATCCTTGTTTAATTAGTAGGATTCCAGGCTTAATAGAGACAGAGACAGGATTACGTGGGAAGCTTAACTACATGTCTTCTCACGTGCTGCTCCATTTTGTTTCTTGGTAATTCTTTAATGCCAACTCTGTTGCTTGGGTTGACACTTGATAGGGTTTACTTAGACCAAGAGACACATGCATCCGTTCCATCCCATTTCTAGGTTTTTCGTGTTCAACTTTTCCAAGGAAAAGCTCTTTATACTTTAGAAGAAAAGGACCCTTGCAACTTTGCTGTGATCAAAATCAACGACCTAAGAGCTTGGAATTATATATTAAATCGATTACTACTGTGACCCCATTCTTTATATATTAATTTGGTCCAATTTTCTCCAATATCTCTGTCTGCCTTGTGCACTGCACTTATGCATGCCTAGCTAGCTGTGCCGATGATGATTCATGCAGATAGCGACTTAATTGCTTCTCGTCTCGTATAAAAAATTACATAATGAGGAGGCCATGATTGAAGCAAGCGA
The DNA here is from genome assembly GCF_056320005.1 of Nelumbo lutea. Lineage (NCBI taxonomy): Eukaryota > Viridiplantae > Streptophyta > Magnoliopsida > Proteales > Nelumbonaceae > Nelumbo > Nelumbo lutea. The sequence continues at coordinate 2,674,454 of NC_142688.1, forward strand.
TGAATTGGTTACATCATCACCATCCCTCCTTCACTCATCACGGTCTTCGATCCTAATTAACCAAATTTGAATGCGATAATTGTGTTGCCTTTTCAGGAAGGCATCTTCTTCTTCTTTCCATGTTGGGATTGGTGCCACGTGTCATTATTTCCTTTCTGTATCAACCTGTCATATAAATATATATATATATATATATATATATATATATATATATTTTAAACCTCAAAATGGATAAAACTGTAGTGGTTGGGCTTCACCCCAAACCCCGACCCAACTTTGACTGCATAATTATTATGTTGGGTAGGCTGTGTAAGGACTAAGGACACCCTGCAACTGAGTGCAACATAAAATATTAAAAATATTTCATGAGAAAAGAAATAAGACTACTTAAATTCTTGCTGAGATAGCAATATTAGAATTAATTAACATACCATATATATAAAATACCATATCAAACACAACCTGAACCTTATTTACAAATACCATATCAAAATTCGAGCTACAAACAAACTTACTCCCTTGCTTATTTATCTCTAGTTATATATCTCAGCTGAGATCGGCTTTCATGGCAAACCCTGTGCCCACACAGTTCTAACAGCCTTTTGTAATTTTGTATCGGGAATATTTTTTTCATGAAATAAAGGGTCTGGACGTAATAAGTATGTTAGGTAAGCATAATGAATGAACATCTAATAATTGTGTGACACTTGTCCTAATTAATGTGTTTTTCACCTAAATGTTTTTCTTCCATTAGAATTAATAAGTAAAAAACGAAAAAGGGAAAATCGTAGAGGAGAAGAACATACCTGAATCAGAATTTTGTCCTGAGCAATGGTGCTGCAAGAGACTTTTAATCCGATCTGATTTGGGATAGTTAGCACTCGATTGGTGATAATTTTCTTAGATTTTGGCCAGAATAGCCACCTGTTCAAACAACAGAGTTCACAGAGCAAGAGCTCTATTGATGATTAGAATGATAGAGCGACGGCGGTGGGATGATAAGAATGAAAACTAGGGATGTAAACAGGACCGGAAGAGGTTGGGTTTCTATAAAAATCAAATGGGGAATCTGAGAAGGATTGCATCGCCATAAGTCATCTGTTCTTGTCGATGGGGAACAACGAACATGGAGAACTGCGACTGTGGATCGTGGGAGGAGGAGGAAAAGGAAAGAAAAAAATATAGAAAAGATAATGGAAGAAAAGAATAAGGGAAAGAGATGGAGAGGATAAGAGAAGAGGGATCACCAGGGTGAAGCTCAAGGTGGCTGCCGCTGTTTCTCCTTCAGACGGAGAAGACAGTAAACAGTAGAAGAAAAATAATAAAATAATAGATGATTCCTATTTAATGGAAGAAAAACGTTTAGATGAAAAGCACATTAGTTGGGACAAGTGTCACACAGCTATTATGTGCTCACTCATTATGCTTACCTAATGTGCCTATTACATCCAGACCCGAAATAAAGCATACAAGTATAGATATATTCTTAATGCAAGGCAGTTAAGACTGCTCGAATGGGCTCTGCCCTAATTGAAGTCGAACTCATCTCAACTATATTATTTCTAAACAAAAGAAAACAAAGAAAATAGCTTAGCTTATATAGATATATTTGTTTTGACTAAATTGTGACTCTGAATCTCCTACCCACTAGAATTCTGCCATGCCTACCCACAGTGCATTACCCCTGATGAATTGGGAACATCTCCCCCTGCATGATACTATGCAGAGGATGAGATGTTCTGTGTGTATGTCTGAGATAAACTTGGTCAGAATTCTCTTGGGTAGGAGATCCAGACTCGAAATTGCTTGTTGGTTATTATAGTATAATGGTGACCATTCCCACTTGTCACTCTATTGATCCGTGTTCTAACCCCCAGTAAAAACATTTCAAGTATTTCTTTTATTTTTTTTCTCTAGTTTACTCATGGTTTTCAAAACCAGACCGGACCGGGCGATTGGAGCAAAAAAATCGTGAATCAATCACTTGACCAGTTCTATTTTTTCCCAAAATCGTTGATTTTAAAAAGCAAACTACTGAATCAGCTGGTTAACCGTTCGAACAATTCGAATGGTTTTGACTGTTTTCCAATTTTTTTTTTTTAAATTTATTTTTTCCTTAGAACGGGCCGGCTGTTTGAGTCAAACGGTCGGACCGCTCGAACCGGTAATCGGACCCTAACAGGTTCGCTCACCGATTCGTTTTTAAAACCATGAATTCACTAGATCTACGTCTCAAAATATGTGTATAGAATCAATTCTCATTTGCAGAGAGTCAGAGAAGAGAATGATTGTTTTTTCTTTGTAAAATGAACTTTTATCGAGAAACAGCCTCATGTAGAATACAACTTACAAAAGAAGAATCCATCAGAGGATTCCAAACAGAGCCAGGTCCCACACCTAACGCTTTTCGAGAATAGTGTGAAGTGTGAACAACCTGATTACTATGTCGGTAGGCAAAAACCCGATCTGTGCTCACCTCAAACTATACAACAACAACAACGTCCAAATGTCAAAAAAAAAAAAAAAAAAAAAAAAACGTCCAAATGTCTGTATAACAAAGGGTGAAAAAATACAGTCAGCATTGTACTACAATACTCTTTTCACAGTCAGCTGCAGCAATAACAGCCCAGATTAATGGAGAGATGATCTTCTGCTGGCCCAATTATATCATGCCAGCTCATTGATCCAAAAATTATGATATGATATTCCAGATATAAGTTGAGCTTTGCTTCCAACACCGCATATCTCACCATGAGAATGAGATTGGGGCTCACTAATCACTATGTATAAGATGAGAGGTGTTAGATCATGTTGGAACGTATTTTGTTGGGAGCGGAATGTTTTTATGTGCAACAACTGAGAAGCGACCACAGAGCCTCAGTAGTAAACTTGTAATTATCTGCACATTTAATTTCACAAACAGGTTATATAAACGATGATGTTAATTTGTTAAAATCTCACACTCCAAATGAAAACAATATGAATCCTCTATTCCTATAGTCATGCAACCAGAGAAGAGAATCCTACTCTCCCACAATCATTAGTTTGGGCTGGGCTAATGGGCTCTCATGACAGACAGTTCAATATTAACCACCATGCCTCTTTGGATGGTCCAGACTCCAGAGCCTGGGCTTGAGATACTTCAATACCTGCCCTTCACATGGTTATTTGCTTAAGCTCTAAAACACATTCAACATATATCTCGTAATAGTTAAGGATTTCAGTTATGCGCTTCAAGTCCAAAACAAGGTGGCAATTGTTTCTGTGTTGTGCAGCCATCTTCTAGATTTGATGCAAAGACGTTTTGGGCTGCGTTTTGGCGATGGTCCACCGGAAACCTGGCAGGGTTTTTTTTTTTTTTTTTTTTTTTCTTTGAAAGGAAGAAAGCTTTATTAATGTCAATGACGAGGGGGGCAGGTACATGAGGATCAAAATTGTTCGATAGCCCATCCAAAAAAATAAGAAAACAACAAAAATTCTGCAGTTAATATCATTCATCACAACTCAAAAGTGCAGTCGTCATTATGGATAAGATGGTAGCAGTGAAATAGTTCAAGTGGGTTTTGCCATTTTAGTCAACTAAACAAATTAAGTCTAGCTGGATCTTTAAAAAGTCTGAAAGTAGTTTGACCAACTAATTTTCATTTGTAGCCTGATAGTCTCAAGTTTATCACCAGATAGTTTCTGAGTCAAGCAAGCTAGGCTGAGGTCTACTTGATATACATCTAGACAAGTTAACTTGTCTCATCTAATCTTTCCTCTGTTTTTGTTATCCTTACATCTCAATTTGTTAGAACCATGGCATATCAACTGGCAATAGTTAGATATCATCTTCTAAGACTCCTTCACATTCTGTTTATTTGGACGTTGTTACATCAAGACCGGGATCTATATTGAGGCCTGCCAAATTGACAGTGATTTCTATATGTTCCATCCTTGCTCTACCAAACTTTGGATATATTGAATTGGATTTTAAATTTCGGAACGAGTCTGGGTCCAATCAGGGAGCCTTTCTTCTTTCTCCTTCAAATTTAATTTTCCAGTCATATCCAAAGTTGTATGCAACTTAAAAAACAAATATCAAATAAGACCAACAGAAGTCATAATTAACAACAAGAAACTGAATAAGATGATCATCATGCAAAGGGTTGCAGTAAGCTAGCTATGGAGTAAAGAGAGAGAAATGGGCAGTCCAGTGTCGGGTTTTCTCTAACTTGTTTGAAATTGAGATGGCCCCAAAGGCAAATGATGAAAGAGATTCAAAGGGATGTTATTCATAAAATTAGAAGTGGATGGGCAAAATGAGGGTGGCTTAATTGCTTAAAGTCCCATGAGAGACCGGAAAATACCCAATCCAAACTGCCCAATTTTGTTAAGTTCAAGTTAAAGTGGCAGAAGTGCGGCATACCCAATCCAAATCTAATCTCCGGGAAGTTTGATAACAACTTGTTGGAAGCTATTATATTGTCCAAACTCCAAACTGCACATATCTCCTTTCCTTTTTAACTCAACTCTGATCCAAATGGTTGCTTTGTAAGGGGAAACACAACACAAGAAACAAGGTATCTACGTACTTGTCATGTAACCCACTCACTCGTACACAATCCAAATTCCAAATGCATGATGCTACTGATCGAGTACCGATCGAGAACCAATCCAACACAAGCAACTGAACTAACTAATCCATCATATCTTGCATCTAATTATTCATTACACCATATAAAATAATTTGTAAATAAATACTAATTAACAATCGATCGCATTAATTATGTAATTCAACATGCTGTGCACTAGGTGGACATGACATCCATCCCGCTCACTCGTGCATTTTTAATCCTCATGTGTCCTTTCTGGGCGCTCAACAGCCACCAGTCGCCTCTACCTGCTGCTGCTGCGCGTTATTGGTTTCGTATTGATTATTGAATAGAGGAGAGGAGACTTCCACTTCCCCATCCTTTCCTCAAGATTGGGGATGGGATTCAGAAGAAAGGCTACACACTCTTCAGAAGCATGACTTAAGTGCTTGTGCTAGAATGCAGCACTAATGGAGGTAACAAACAAGTTGACAGCCAATGGTGTTGGCATGATGGAGTGGAAGACAAAGTGACCATACAAGCCATGGCAAATTCACCCGTCCCAATCACCGTCTTAGCTAGGGCTTGATTCCTAAAGATTGCAAGAAGAGTCAAAGAAAGTGACCACACAATTCATTTGCTGTGTTATTTTACTGACATATACGAGAGGTTACAATGAAAATTAGACACATAAACGTCATGAACGACATAAGAATTAACTATTATATATGGAACCTTCCAGAGATGCATGAGTGACAAATCCATTGGGTAGTTGAATGGGGGTATGAACATGTACAAGTTTAGAATTATATTAAAAAATAAAAGTAAGGAGAAGATATCATGTGGTCAGAACCACCACTATCAGCAGTGACATTGACAACGAAATCAAATGACTCTCGGTTTAACATGGTAATGAGTTGTGTGTACTAGTGCATAGTAAGGTGGTGTTTGATAAATCTGAAATTTGAAGTCTGAAAATTAAAAAATATATATATTAAAAGTGTCTGAAATCTGAAAAGAGACATAGAAGCTTTTCTACTTTTTAGAGGCTCTGAATCTATAAGTTTGTTTGTGTTCGATCAACCCTTTATCATTTGAAATTCACCGATTTTACTATTTTACCCCTAAAGTATAGTATTTGGAAATGTTGAATTCAAATTGCATTATCTCATAAAAAATAAATTTCAACCTCAAAATAATATTGAAACAATGCAAATAAAAATAATAAATTAATAATTAAAAATTATTAATAGTTAAACGAAATGATTAAAATTAAAAAAAATAATTAATGGCTATGAAATATTAAAATAATTAATAATTACTAATTTACTCAAATAAAATTTAAAATAATTTTTAAAAATTAATGAAATAATTAAAAATTACTAATTAATAAAAATAATTAATAATTAGCAGTGGCAAGAAAATAGGAGGGACAGAAAGAGAGAGTGAGAGAGAGAGAGAGAGTGAGAGAAGGAATTGTCTTGTAGCGGTGATGACGGGAAGGCAGGGGAGAGAGAGAGAGAGAGAGAGAGAGAGAGGAATCGCCGCCATTGCAACTTGCAGCAATGGTGATGGGAAGGTAGGGAAGAGAGAGAGCGCACGAGAGCGAGAGAGAAGGAATTACCACTTTACAACGGTGGAGCTTCATTAGGTTGCAGACTCGCAGTGAAGTTCGATTCGGCGATGGAGCTTCATTAGGTTGTAGACTCGCGGTGAGGTTCAATTCGACTTACACGAAGGACAAAACATGTAATATCAAAATTTTTAAAGGCATTTATGTCCTTTACATACCTCTTAATTACGTCTAACCCATTAAGCAGCCACTCTATCTTTTAGAAATTAAGATCTGAAATTCAATTTCAAATCTCTAATAAGAGGGCATACCAAATGCTTGGTGGCGTCTAAAAAGCAACATTTTCAGATTCAGACATCTGAAAAGTGTAACCAAACAGTACCTAAGTCCTGCTATTGGAGATGTCTGATCCACGAATACAACAAATTTGTGACAAAGGCACAAGAGGCTGATCGATCAGACTTGTGTGCTTGCAGTGGTCACACTTGAGTTTTGATCATAAATTGCCATTCTTGGAAGCATCCGCTGCTATAACTGCCACTTCTGGTTGCGATACACAAGGAGCAACCACCAACAAATGTTGCTCTTCCTGAGTGACAAGGGCATAATCCTTACTAAGTGAAGGTTGTGGCTGAGATCCAAGAATACTAGGTCGGATGGCATTAAAAGATTCATGAGAAACTGATGCAGTTTCTCTTTTTCACATTCTATCACAAAGGCTTTGGCTACTCCACAGTCCACACGTACATTCTGGATACTCTATCAGAGAGCCAAGTTCATCCCAAGAGTCTTCAATCTAGTGAAGTAGGTTGTCACACTAAGGACTCACCTTGTTGAAGAAGGGCAATATCTCACTTCAGTTGATGGATTGAGGGATGTTACCCTAAGAAAACATTATTTAAGCTCTTTCCAAATATTAGCATAAAATTCGATGAAGGCTACAATATCGTATATTTGTTTACTGAACTAAAAATCCATGCAACTACCATGGAGTTGCATTTAATCTAGGCATTCAGATCTGGCTTAATGAAAAGTGGATGTGGAGGATCCATCAACAAAGATAACTTTGATCTTTGTCCTAAGAGCATTAGTCATTTCTCGCTGCCACTTCAGGAAATTGTCTCCAATAAGTGGACATGATAGCAGAATAGCCCCAAGGCTATCGGATGGGTCAAGAAATATGAAGAATTTGTTGCTAATTCCATTGTGAATTTTGTAGCCACAAACCTCAAAAATTTGGTGGAGGACAAAAAGAAGAAGAAGACAGAACACAAGTAGCAGCAACAAAACAGAGCAGCTCCAGTGCGAGACTTGGATGATGGAGGAAACCAGAACTCCAACGCAAGATTTTGGAGGAGAGCAAGTAATGAAACAGAGCAGCTCCAGTGCAAGGCTTGAAGGAGAATAGAGAAAACCAGACCTCTGGCACAAGATTCTGGAGCAAATCACACAGTGGGCGGAAAAATTACCGCTCTGATACCATGAGATCAGACTAAAGGACGAAACTGAATTCATTGTATTGATTTAGGATGATAGAAGTGATAGATAGATTTGGGACCGGAGGGCATTGATGAACACAACAAAATCAAATACTTGAAATTACAGAACAAATACAACAAAATCAGAAAACAATTACAGAGAGAGAGACACACACACACACAGAGATGAGGAGACCATACCAGAAACTCACTCCTATTGTTTTGACCATATCAGGCGAATAAAGTTTGAGTGGAGACTAGAGAAGGAGACTGAATGTGGGCAGAGCTTTAAGCTTGAAAACCAGATAAAGGTTAGTTTGATGTTGCTCCGATTGAGAGGGATTGGTTTTAGCTGAATGATGGATCTGATCAGCGGTACGGTGATGCTTCAACTTCTTTCAGCTTGCTTAGGGCTGACAATGGTCATAAAGACCAAGGTTCTTCCCTGAGAGAGAGAAAGAGAGAGTACATTTGTCCTTCCTTGATTTCATGTAAGCACCAACTCAAGGTCTTCTGGAGATTCTTCATTCTTTTACGAGACATATTTTGTAATGCCACAGACATGAGACATCCAACGACTTATAAGAGATCCATGCAAAACCTGATGGTCTTGGTCCCTGAGAGAGAGAGAGAGAGAGACATCCAACAATTCTAGCATGTACTCAACACAGTCGAACAAGTTACATAAACCCGTCAAGTTGTGGCAGAGTGATGGCGACGAGCATGAACAGGAAAGGGCTTCCAAGGCGCTAAAACTGTAAAGCTATTCCTCCACAGCAAGGGTGAGCGTAGGAGATATGAAAGGCAAAATATTTGAAAGGTAATGAGCTGGGGTGGGTGGGCTTAAGCCTCAAGGGATTGCAAGGGGAGCAGAAATCTTCTCTTTAGATCTTGGATCTTAGTTTTGGTGAAAGGTTTCCAAGTCCCATTACCATATTTACAGAGGAAGAAGAAATACAAAAGAAACCTCATCCTCAAACTTCATTCAACTGCCATGTGCATGCGGATGTTGTGGACCTTCTCCTATTTCTGTAAACGTCTCATCATTGCTGGGAACTTGTACATACGTATCTACTTACATTCAAATTTATGTGTAACATGGGCAGTGAGGGAGTTCTAAAGCTCAAGGATTTTTTAAAAGTCAACCTTACGCTTGTTTAATGGCATAACCACAGCAAAATCATCTTTTGTATTCTCAGTGACTAGATTAAACATAACTTCACAACCATTTCGAGTCCACAATTGATATTATTGAAGGCCTAAAACATCTATGCCATACATTGGTACAATCAGCACCTTCCACTGGTGGTTTTTGTTGTAGCTTTTCAATGTGAATCCTGAAAGTGACAACAATCAACGATCAGAAAAATACATAATTCTTTTTTGATAATTAATAATTAGAAAAGTACATAATTCTTCTACTGAAATTTTATTTTCCCTTTTTTTTTAAGTGTTTATTCCTTTGCATTGCATTTGTTATTGTTCGTGGATAATGCTTGTTTGACTTTTGGGCATGATAGTTTATTCATATACAAACAGCGTCTGGTGATATTGATATGAAAAACTGTAGTGGTAATCAAATAAATGAAGCTTCTTAAAATTGCATATAAAAGCATTCCTAAAATAAATGATACCAAACAATAAAATTGCATATAAAATGCATCAAGTAGTAATAGAAAATAACCCTTTAGTTTTGCTTCGAGCTGATGGGCATACTGATGAGAAATACTCTAGTGGCAATCAAATAAAGCATGATTTAATCTGTCACATACACTTAGGTGGCGTTTGATAAATCTGAAAATTCAGATCTGAAAAGTTAAAAAGATATTAAGAGTGTCTGAAACCTGAAAAGAGGCATAATTGCTTTTCTACTTTTTAGAGGATCTGAATCCATAAGTTTGTTTGCGTTGGATCAACCCTTTACCATCTGAAATTTACTGATTTTACTATAATACCCCTAGAACATATTATTTGAAAATGTTGAGTTCAATTTACATTATCTCATAAAAAATAATTTTGAACCTTAAAATAATATTGAAACAATACAAATAAAAAATAAAAAGTTATTAATTATTAAGTAATAAATGAAACAATTAAAATTTAAAAATAATTAATGACTATAAAAATATTAAAATAATTAATAATTAATAATTTATACAAATAAAAATTAAAATAATTTAAAAAAAGTAATAAAATAATTAAAAAATATTAGTTAATAAAAATATTTAATAAATAATAAATAACACAAGTAAATTTAATAGTAAATAATTAATGTTTAATAAAAATAATAAAATAATAAAATAATAAAATAATTAATAATTAATAAAAAATTGCGGTGGAAGACTGAGAGGGGGCAGGAGAGAGAGAGAGCGAGAGAGAAGACAGGGGGCGAGAGCCGCTGCTGCAGTTGCAGCGGTGGTGGCGGTGGTGGGAAGATGGGAGGGAGGGAGAGAGAGAAAGAGAGAGAGAGAGAGAAAGAGAGGGAGAGAGAGAGAGAGAGAGAGAGAGAGAGAGAGAGAGAGAAAGGGAGGGAGGGAGGGAGGGAGGGAGGGAGAGCAAGAGTGAGAACGGGAAGACAGGGAGAGAGAGCTACCGCTGTAACTTGCAGCGGTGGTGGTTGAAGACAGGGCGGAGAGAGAGAGAGTGAGAGAACTGTCGCGGCAGTGGCGGAAGACAGGGTAGAGAGAGAGAGAGGCAAGAGAACCGCCGTGGCGGTGGCGAAAGACAAGGCGGAGAGAGAGATCGAGAGTGCAAGTGGTGGCAGAAGGCAGGGCAGAGAGAGAGCGAGAGCAAGAGAGAAGAACCACCGCCGCTAGAGAGAGATAGAGAGTGCAGTGGCGGTGGTGGTGGCAGTGGAGCTTCGTTCAGTTCACAATGAGTGTTCGATTGGATTTACATGAAAGGACAAAAATATGTAATATTAAAATTTCTTTAAGGGTATTTATGTCTTTTATGCAACTCTGAATTAGGTCTGAGCACATTAAGCAGCCTCTCCACCTCTAAGAAATTAAGATCTGAAATCCAATTTCAGATCTGTAATAAGAGGTAATAACAAACAAAGCAAGCTATCTGAAAAGAAAAGACATCTAAAAAGATAGAAGAGGCAGAGGCAGCTACAAACGTACACCTGTGCTGGATTCCAAGGGATCTTTTTTTTTTTCTTGATCAATGGATTCCAAGGGATCTTAATGCTCTTGCAGATGGGTTAGCAAAATTAGGTGCTCTTTTAGAAGTGTTGTACTGTGATAAGATCCCTCCTGTGTAATTTTCAGGGGTCTGATCCCTGTTTGTTTTCTTTGTACACCCTCTTTGTTATTTCCACACAAGAAGAACACCATTCATGGACCCAATGATATTTCAAAATAAATTTGACAAGAACTCCAAATTCCATTAAATCTAGAGCTGAAATGTACCATAAGAAATGCAAGCCAAGGAAAACTAAGCAAACATGTTCATGGACCTTAAGGAATCTGAAAGGAAATGCCAAAGAGAAACCCCAAATTTCATATGGTGTGATCATGTCAAAAGAAAAGTAATCAAATGAAAACCTTTTATTGGTAAATGAGAGGTGGAGGTAAAAATAACAGAAAAGTAGTCAAACAATTCCTTCGTAATTTTAAACCACATAGAACGATATAATAAAGCCAAAATCAGAAAGAAATTAGAATGCCTATAACCTTACTGTAATCTCAAGAATCAAGATTCAGAGAGAACTATAAATGGATTTTAACCGAGGCTTATGAGCAAAACAACCCAACATTTTGAAGGGATTTCTGAAAGAAACTTCTAGATTCAAGCACAGTTGGAATCAGCCAAGATGTGAAAGGGTTGATGTGTCTCTGACAGAGAGAGAGAGAGAATAAACAAGGTATGCTAACCTTCAAGAGGGGGCGGGAATATGACCAATTATGTCAGCAAGCTCTGCTTTAGTCATGTGTCAGACCAATTTTCCTTTTTTATTTCTTTCTTCTCTCAATCCAATATTCCGAGAGGCAACTATCTCAAATTTGAAAACATACAAAAATTGCAGTACTCCCCATGAGACAGATACAGCAAGGACACAACAGGACATGGTATCAGACATGGATTCTTAGTATCATAGACTATTCCCAAAGACAATTTGATATTTTGGTGGCAGGAATGCCAGCTTGAGAGTGGAAGGACCACAAATTCTGTGCGGGGGGGGGGGGGGAACAATTTCTAAGGGAAAAACTAAAAATATTGAATGAAGAGAGAACCAAAGTGCAAGACTTGAAGTTATTGACAGGAAGTATAATTTCAAAATTAGAAACATAATGAAATCTGACTACTAAAGGAGAACATGAGAGAACTTTGGTCAATATGTCATGTAGTGAGTGGAAGGGCCATGGGTTTATAAAAAAAAAAAATAATGCAGTTTCTAAAGGAAAAGGTGAAAATGCAGAACAAGAGGAGAATCACAAGAGCCAAGATTTTGAATTATAATTCTTAATTATTTTCCTCCTAATTGTTGAATTTATTGGGCTCATGTTCCAACTTTTGCATCAGTTATTAATTTTCTAAAATACAAGACGATAAAGATAACCCTAAGAAAGCTCCAGAAATTTGCTAATTTTTATAAAAGCATAAATTTTTCTCTGAATTGGTTGACTAAAGGCTAGAGATATTTCTAATTTTTTCACTTTTGTTTTCCCCAATTGATTCTATATTCCTTTTAATTCAGGAATAGCTTAATAAGTACAAAGTGAAGAAAACTATACCAATTAAGCTGTGGAGTAAAACCTTTTTATCAGTAGCCATGGACTAAATCTTTAAGTTAGTTTCCAAAAAAATTGAATATCATTATATTTTATTTCTGATAACTTCTCCGATACCCAATGAAGCCATCAAAATAAAGTCCAATAACATTTCAAATGGGTCCATGAATTTATCACCATCTAATTGAGAAAGAAAGATCTTTAGCTGCTAAAATGAAGGCCTCATTCAAATGGAACTAATGATCTTTTAGATCATCTAGTTGGAGATGGGATGACTCAGGATTTATTTTTGGAGAGTCCGCCCTCCCCGGGCAGGATATAGGCCATATTTATGCATTAAATTAATTAAATGTGGCTGAGCCACATGGCTTTTCTCCAATGGAGTGTATTACAGTACTACATTTTATGTTTTGTATTGAATAAATACATTCAAATCAGATACTGGTCAAAAGATATTCTTAGTATCATAGGCTCCACCAAGCATCACCCAGTGACTTACCTCATGTCCATGCCCATGAGAATGATCTCCATGGCCTTCCCAAGGATGTCGCCAGCCCTATGAGTCAAACATAACATGCAAGTGAGGACGAAGACTTCAAATATTATGACAAAATGGATAAGTTAAATAAAATAGATGCTTACCAAAACTACAGGACCGTCTTGTTTAGCCCTGTAGAGCACCCAAAACCTACATAACCAAAATCAATACAATGCAAAGAGGGTCAAAATAAAAGTTAAATACACTTTTTTTGAGAGGCTTCAGTAATTCAATGAGTTAAAAATGAATTACATTAAACATCCCCATACTTCAGTGTTGAATTTCAAAAATTTTCTGACACCCAAGAAAAGGAAAAAGAGAAGTTTTCAATAAGTAAATATTTTTATTAAAAAAAAAATAGGGAAGAAACAGGCCCCTAGTTAAACCAGCACATTCAAAAAAAAGGAAGCTTCTTAAGCTGACCAAATCGACAAAGGACACAAACAACAAAAACATATAAAAGATTATACAGATCTATCATAAGTTCATAATAGATGATCCCAGAGGCTCAGACAAGAAAAGAATACTCTTCCAGGAAAGTTACAACCATGCTGTATTTTGCCCTAGGTGTATTTTACAGATCTATCATAAGTACAACCTTTGTGTTACACTTTGTTTTCCATTATTAGTACATATATGTACATGGTATACAAGTATATAGGTAAAAGGCCCAATCTCCATGTGGATGGATGGATTGTAGGAGTCACCAGTTGGATGATGTCCCAAGCTATGCACTATTACTTCAAGTTCGTTTTAAGGTGTTTTCCACCACTGTCTTCATTATGCATTTAAATGAACTTCTGTTGGGAAGATTGAAAAATAAAACATTAAAACTCAACCCTGAAAGGACAATAGGTTATAAAAACCTGAAACATTTCTTTTTAATAATTGGATGGGGCAAAGAACACCACTGATGTGAGCTTATATTACATAAGCGGTCCCAAGCCTGGATAAGGAGATGTGCAGATTGGCAGCCGGCATTAAAACTTTTGCCAAACTCTTATGAACATGGATCTTGAATTGTCAGGATAAGGATAGATGGGGCAAATATAATTTATCAATCGATACGTGGTTTACTGTCTGGAAGCCTAATAATTCAAAACATGCAACAAGCAAATCCATTCTTGGAAGATGGTATTTAGTGACTTGAAACCAAGCTATCTATCTGTAAAATGGGACGCAATTTGAGATTGAACAAGAAGAGTAGAGGAAAGGTTTTGAAAGTGGAAGAAATTCAGGGTCTAAAGGTTGGGACATGGGAAACAATGATGTTAACATGAAAATAAGCTTTAAAGGTCATTACCCAATACTATCTTTGGGCCTTGGGAGGGGTGGTAGATGAGCATATTACATTCACTAAAGTAATTGAGCTATAAAGGACATTAACCATTGCACCAAGCAATGGTTATCGTTTTATTCTTTCCATGTATGATCTAACTATCTTCATTATAAAAAGATAGAAATAAATATAGAGAAAAAGAAAGAAGGTAAGAAAGAATCTAAGAGGGAAGCTAATGAATTGTTGTCAATTTAGCAATTTTATCAAACTTGTTGCCACAGAAACCACCTCTCATTTCCAAGCATATCTTATTTGGTGTTTTGAGCTCTAAAATGAGAAAATTTTCCGCTGGACAGTAACAATGTCGGAATGTTTGCCAAAAATACGTGTGCCTACAACCTACACATGTCTGCATTCACAGAACAACTTCCATGGATAAAAGAACGATCTCTATTATACCTAAATTTCTTTGTTGAAGCAAACTTGCTAGAGAAACAAACTTTAATCTAGGCATCTTATTATCTAAGGAAAATACGGAAATGAATGTCATATATTTCAAAGCAGGCAACTTTTTTGCTTTGATTTGCAACCCAGGAAGATGTTTGATAACTTCCAACGAAGAAAATGAAGAACAATATTATCAAAAGAAGGAAAAGGAAAAAGAAGCTAATTTGGTGAATATTCTATATTTGGGTGATAATGGGAGAATTAAACAGAAAGAAGTAAAAATAGGGTTTGGGGGAGAAGAAACGAGGAAAAAGGAGAAAGTAACTGAGAAAGTACCACATGATTGCACACATGCCCTTTCCGGTGATAACATGCCACCGCTTAGGGTAATGCATGGTGAACCCCTTGTACGTCGTGCTGTGTCCATCTCCACTATGTCCTCCCATCCTCTCTCCCTCTCTCGACAATCTCTGAGAGCCCAGCTACCTAACGACGAGCTTTAGAAACACAGGCGGATTCGGATCTGCAGCTACTATCCGAGTTCGAATCTCTTGGACCGTGGACCATGCTGAGGAGATCTTCCTCTCCCGTACTTATATTTATTAGAGTCCGGATCTCTTACCCTCAACAACTCTACCCAAATACAAGATCGCAAGTTCGCAACATACATGCACGCCGGGTGAGCACTCGCTTCATTCGCTTAAAAATCGAATTGAATAAATCGAAATAAAAAAATAAAAGTCAAATCAAATATCGATTTATAAGAAAATTGAAATAATCAAAACCAAAATTTTCGATTAAAACCGAATTTTATTAATATATATAAAATATTGTATATTATATATATATTATTATAAAACAGAGTTTCGTTATAATAAATATATAGCACATTATATATTATATAATAAATTTTGTTTATTTCAATTTTTTAATTAATCAAATTTTTAATTTTGAAAATCAAAATTTACAAAAACTAAATTAATTGAACCCAAAAAACTAAAACCAAAATTTTTAGTTGATTTTTCGGTTTTAACCAAATAATAGTCAGCTTACGTGGTGTTTTGCATGGGAGAGGGTAGTGTTCCATGGGTAGGTGTGGGTAGAAGGTATGGAGTCTATTTATTATTCATATGATTGTGAGGTAGGTGCGAGGTGCACAGAAGCATTGAATTCACATTTGTACCCTACTGAGGTGCTTCACAAACGCCCCACGTTATATCCCAACCGTGTATTGAGAATATCTATCGTGGACAATTTTTAAAGATATTCTCAATGCACATTGAGAGGTGCATGTGGGGCATTTGTCGGGCACTCTCCTTGGGGGCAGATGTGATTTCAAAGGCGTCAGTGTGTCAGTTCCACCAATAACGTGATCATCAATTCCAAATCAACGATCTATTTTAGTTGGGGCTTAGTGTTAAGTGGGCCCAAATGACAGTACATAGGTGCTATGTGGGTGTCATTTCTTTTCAATATTTTAAAAATGATATATTTTTTAAATTACTCTTAAAATTAAGAAAATTGACTAACTATATCCCTATTGTTTTAGTATTGTCTCAAAGTATTTCTATTATTTTTGACAATTATCTAAAACCTTGTAACTTTTTGTCACATCCCATTGACATTATGTGACTAATTTTTTTTCTAAAATTTCAAAACTACCATTAGAATGACATCACATGTATAATTTATATTATATGTGAACCCATTTTATATTGTGTTTCTTACGGTTAAGAAATTAAAATTAAAATTTATTTTATTATTAAATAATATGAATAAACTTTTGAGGTAGAGACACGGGTCTGAGCAAGTGTGACAATTTAATACCTTGAACTTTCAAATATATACTTACCTTTAACTTCATAAACTTGTATTATGATGAGGGTGAAAATTTCTGCAATGCCCGTATTTACATCGTCTATTTTTACAATTCCTCTTTTACTACCTTTGGACGCACTCTGTTGGTGATATAAAAGTAGAGGTGTCAATTGGACAGATTTGGTCCAATATGATCCAGTCAAATGTGAGTTCATTTATAAATGGACTGGACCTAATTTAGTCCAAATCCAATACAAATCAAATTCAATCCAATCCATTAAAATGTAAAAAGATTGGATTGGATCCAATCCAAACCGAATGAAATATCAAAAATTATATAAAAGCACTTTTAGCGTTGAAAAAGTATTTTTGTAAAAGTACTTATGAAAAAAATATTTTCACAAAAGTGTTTTACAAAAGCGATTTATTGAAAGTACTTTGTGAATTAACGCTTTTTTTTATATAGGGGTGTCAATCGACCGGCTTTGATTTGGATTCCATCTGATCCAAACCTTATCAAATCGGATTTGGATGGTCCATTATAATTATTGGATTGGGCCAATCCAAAATAAATTAGTAAATATTCTTATTGGTTTGAATTAGACCTAAACTAAATTTTCAATAATCCGATCATGAGGTCAAACCCTTGTCCAATTTGAGATCAATCAAGACTGAAAATAACATAAAAGCACTTTCATGGAAGAACTTTTACAAAAATACTTTTTATGAAAGCATTTTTATAAAAGCACTTCTACAAAAGTACTTTTATAAAAGTCTATGGAAGTATTTTTCGAAAAGTGCTTTTACTTTCGAAAGTACTTTCAATAAATTACTTTTGTAAAAGCACTTTTATGAAAATATTTTTATCAAAGTACTTTTGCAAATATATTTTTTCAATGATAAAAGTGATTTTATATAATTTTTTATATTTCATTTGGTTTGGCTTGGGTCCAATCCAATCCAATCCCTTTGCGTTTTAATGGATTGGATTGGATTGAGTGTGATCCATTTATAAGGGGACTGACACTAGATTAGATCAGGTTGGACCAAATCCATTCAATTGACACCTCTACTTGAGGCTATACTTGGCATAAATATTAAAGGCACCCAAAACTTTCAAGTGATCATAATTCAGTGGATGATTAAACAATATTTAATTTCATGGGATTTTGCTTGTCCACCATTGCAAAGAAGAATAAAATGTAGGAGATTGCCCCTGATTTATTTTAATGTGCACCAGCTAGTAAAAGGAGTGCAATACTCTCTTCAGATACCACTACTATGAATTAGTTGGAACCGCCTGGATGAAGTAGACTGGTTGATGGAACGTGAATTTGCTTGGAACAATGGCAGGCAACACAATAGTGTTCTAGGGGCAACGTGGGAATCTTTGAAATGGAAGAAATGCAACAATGAAAACATGCCCAAAGCTTTGATGCCAAAAATACAGAATAAGCTGTGTAAATAGCAGATGTAGATGTAGGTAAAAACTTGAACCGATAGATGCCACCACAGTGGTGACCAACCCAACCCTAATCAGAGTCTTGGATGCTAAGTCCTAGAGAATACAGAAAAAGAAGAAAATTACAATAACGCAATGCAACTGTTGGGTGAGTTGACTAACCAATAATAGATTACAGGTAAATTGTGGGAAGCATTTGTCAAAACATATGGACCCAAAGAAATAACATCTTAATTTTCTTTGGGAAGAGGAAAACAAAATTTATTCACAAAGAGAAAAAAGCAAAAAGGATTACGCCTGACAAGCTCGATCTCCCCTTACATCATTCAAAGTGAGATGGGAAGGTGAACTGGTCAGGAATTTGCAAGAGTTGTGGATTTAGCATAGTGATTGGGATTAGATATCATGTGATCAAAAGCCCCACCTTACCAGAGGCGCATTTGCCAAGACAATTTTAGATAATTCCTCGTTTACAAGTGAGAACTTTTGAGCAGAGAGGATTGGTAATTGGATTATATATATATTTGTACGTAGTTTATGTGATGCACACTGCACAGTTACTTGACTGGTCAAATTGAATTGGATGTTTGTCTTGATGACAAGGAACCCTACTTGTTTGAATTATTTTTAGATCAAGATTGACAAGACGTAGTTGTTGGTTTTTTGGTTTGGTGGAGTGGCGAGCAAAGCTGCTAACTAATGGTGCAGACGGTCCTCACATGGAGGTAACCATCAAATAGCAATCTTCTTGAAGAATCAATGCATACGCCTTGTTGACATACAGTAGAGGATCAGTACTAAGGATGTCTGTACCAATTATATTGAAGTAAAAATCTAATACACAAGTTAAAACCTCGAGCTCATCCCAAAGTACCTTTAATTTGTCATAATAAGCAACTAGAATCAAATCTCCTTGTTGGAATGTAAGGAGATGCAAATCTTTCTCCTAAACTACTCCAAGATTTTCATTGTTATTTGTAAGATTGGCAACACTTTCATACATGTCTTTTGCCAATGAAATGAAGATCACGCTGCACTTGAATCAAGCATTTTCATCAAAGTAAGCCGGCAGCCGTTCGAGACAAAGGTTCCATCCATGAAACAAAATCTGTTTTTCGCGTTGCTCGCTGTCACATTAGCATTGGGAGTGTCTGAATCTGAAGCGTGAGGAAAATACCATGACCTCGAACTAACGTTCTGTGTTGCCGTGACATTCAAAATTCCACTATCAACTGCTTTGATACCAACTTGAATGAAAAGCACAAAAAAAAAAAAAAACTTAATTTATTGAAACATAGCAAAATATATCGATAAAAGAATATATATAGCTGTCAAGTAACTAACAACCCTTAAGCAAATGGCCCCTTAGTCTTTCTTTTTCCTTGTTTTTTTTTTTCGGAAAATGCCCATAGATAATCAATTCGGCCCTTCGTCTTTCATCTTGCCCACTCAATTGTTATCAAATGCCCCCCTCTTTTAATTCCCGACTAAAAAACCATTGCATTGCAGACACCGACCTAAATGCGTTCAAACCAAGAGTCAAATCAATTCATTTCGAACTTTAAAAATATAATCAATTTATTATTTACAACTAAAAAATCTCACAAATTAGGACGCAAATCACATGGTAAAAAGTAATTGAATAAATTTCTTTCAACTTTTTACACGTTTCTCTATCTATCCCATATATTAAAACAAAGTTTTTTTTATACAATTTAACTCTCTAAATAAAAAGTAGATTTCTTCACTAGGTAGTGTTCGATACAAACTTGTATTTAGAGAGACAAACCAGGTAACGGATTGATTCACTCACAAACATGTATTTTTTCTTTTATGTAGCACATTTTATTTCATGTAAAAAAAGTGTTTTTTTCTTTGAGCTGTGATGAATGAATACTGTTTCCAGTAATCTTTATGTTTCTTTTATAATCGAAGTTATGTTACTACAACTGAATTGAATACGAATTTGTTCATTCGGCTTCAATGGTGGTATGGATCCGATAACCGCTCTCAAATGTTAATCCTAATGGCAACGAAATTTGATTCCAAAGTCGAGCCACCCGTGGATTTTTTTTTTTTTTCTTTTTTAATGAAAAAGGAAAACTTCTAGGCGTGCAACATGAGTCGTTTAGGCCCGGCCCGACTCAGGTTTAAATCCTACAACTTGGGCAAACAATTGCCAGTCTCTTACACGGGGACATTTAGGCCCGAGTAAATGATTCTTGTGCGCTTTGTATCTGGGTCGGGCACATGGATGGGTACAAAGCCGAATTGCTAATTTTCAAAATTTCAACGAGATGGGCTTTGGATTGGGATCGGGCCCATTTAGAAAGAATTTGACAATTGTTCAACCCATCCCGACGGACCGAAGTTGCACTCTGAACTCTGAACAAATTTCTTTGCGCGAATCCAACCGACACAGTTTGATTCGAGTTATAACTTATAAAGCAATTTTTTTTTTTTTAATCCTGCGAGTGCCAGTTAATAAATTAAAGAAACATTAATTAACATGCTTCAGTGCACTACCACACTCGTCTGAAGCTAAGAAAAAAAAAAAGGCATTGTTGTGTGGAGGTTTCTTTACATGATTTAATTCAACGAATGAAATAAACAAGTAACCATTAGAAGCATATGCACATACTATACTTTTTACCCCTGGCCCTTCCTTCTTTGGCATACCAACCAGTATATTCAGCTCCAGTGTGGATCATTGCAAGGCGAACAACCCTCCTGGGCAATATCAGTGATTTGAATTCCAGAATCGTAAGTCATCCCAGGCCTCCAGTCAGCAGGAAGCACTTTTGGTGCCCAGACCCATTTGCCGTCAAACCCTCCTGTCACCACTAGCCGAAACTGCAATGCCCCCATTGGCACTCGACTTGTATCCCAAACTGTCCCATACTTCCTGCTCATGTAACGCCAATTTGAAGAACCCACCTGCATGATTGAGAATATTAAATGATAAACCATGTTCATTAAGTTAACTCCTGTAATTAATTTAATAGGCCTGAGGGTGATGATGAATCTTTGCCCCACCTGAGCTACATCAACCGCAACAATGTCGGTCTGGCCACCTTGATATAGCAACTTTATTGCTAAATAGTGTGGCCTTTGGCTCGTCTCTTCCACTCTTACTGACAAATTTTGCTTTTTATAATCACAAGGTATCCTGTTCCATACAATAAAGTTAATCGTCATTCACTCTAGTCATATCAATAAAATAATTATAAACACCAATAATGGACACTTAGAAAAGGTGCTAATCCTAATTCCTATAAGAATGACGAACCCTCCACAAACACTCAAGTCCATCCGCTACTGCTGCCTACTGGGGTTGACTAGTCCTATACCAATTTCGATTTTGCTATGCCCACCACCACCCAGTTTGCTCCCTTTACTTAGCAACTAACAAACCGAATATGGATGATCTCACTCTCATTAGGAGTAAGAAGGAAATCCTTTTTTATTTTCTCCAAAATATGAGATTGGTTTTACACTGATCATTTATCAAAGTCCATATAAAAATCCTCTGTTATATTATTTGAAAAATGTAGCACAAATAAAAAAAAAGGCGTTGTCCCTACAAACTTATCTTAATGAGGGTGGGTGCAACGAATCCAATATGCCTATAAAGAGACTTTTACAGAGAAAAAAAAAATAGACCATTCGTCCTTATCCACACGGTTAACGAAATACGAATGCCTCTCTTTTTTTCTTTCTTAATTCAATCATCTTTTTTCAATTACCTCTTGTACTCTACGTCAAGAATCCCGAGCTTTAAAATGTCCCTAGCCATACCCTGATGTGCCATCGCCGAAAAAGCTCTGCTACTGAGAACCAAATCCGTTTGGTTGTTTCGATTAAGATCGGTCAAGATCACTTTAGTCCCTCCTCCGTTACAGAGGGTCTCGTTCTTGCACCTTATCTGTCACCAGTCAAATCCCTTAAGACCTTAACTATAAATTAAAAACGTCATAAGAAGGCCGAGAAGAAAATTCTGAGTAACAAATCTATTCAATCAATCACGCACATACCTGAAAGCACGCCCCACAACCAACTCCATCTCTATAAAGCCAAGAAACACCAGCTGCAAGGTATCCGGCGTTAAAACTCAGAGCCAGGGAACCATACCCGCAAGCCCCAGCTGCATTGAATCAACAAAATAATTAGTACCCAATTAAATATTTTAGAGAAGAAATGGAATCCAGGTCAAGAAGAGAAGAAGAAGAACAACAAAATTAACAAAACTCACAGGAGAGAGGAGCAGAGGAGGAGAAATAAGCGGCCTTGGTTTGATGCACACATCGATCGCAAGCAGCAGCGAAGGAAGAAAGGAAAAAGAAGAGAAAACAGAAAAAGAAGGCCATCTTTATGTGAGAGAGAGTGACGTGAGGAAGAAGTCTTGGAGTGGGGATGTACTTATAGGGTAGGGCGAGGAGAGTAGAGAAGTGGTAGTGGACAACAGGTCCTCTCCACAATAAAACGTGGACGAGTTTTAAATGGACATTTGGTAATAATTTTGGGGATGGGAGATTGGCATAGGCGAAGAAAAGTGACAACTGACAAGGCATTTGCAAAAACGCGGTGGGACAGAGAAACATTTGCTGGGCTCACCGCTCACCGAATCCTTGCACGCGCACAAAACAAAAACAACTGTCCTTGACAATCATAGACTATGGCTTCCGACCGGAAAACAGGAAATCGGTCCATTTTACCCCAAACCCTTATTTCGCCCGAAACCGTTCATTTGGTCAGCAAATCGTTGATCCAGGTAACCACACCGTTCAAGCCGTTTTTATTTTCTTTTAATTTTTTTTTTTGTTTGACTATTTTTATTTATTTTATTTTTTTTATGAGAATGGGCCATCTGTTCAATTTGAACGCTCGGACCATTCAACCGGGAACTAAACCCTTGATTAGTTCGTTGTCCAATTTGATTTTAAAAACCTTGCCATAGACTACTTGATGCCATTTTGCCGTGGTCTGACACAAGTTTAGCTTGGTGGGTTTACGTTAAGTTGCATTATCATAAATTTTGTCGGTATAACTTTTGGGAGAAGTGATGTTTTTTATTGGCGGACCTCCAAAAGCTTAACCTAATCTTTTAAGGAGGGGTGGTTGACTTCCATAGATGCTTAACCTTGGCATTTCTAGACCAATATTCACTTGCAAGGTGGCCATTGTTAATGGCTAATGTGACTATTAGGGTTTCTCATAGGCATTCACATGCTCTTAGAGATAGTGTATAGGCTGACAGTGTGCCATGCACATTGAAGGGAGGCTTGACACATGGTTTGACCCAAGCATAACCCTTCACCATGCTAGCCTCATGTTTAAGTTAATTGAGCTATCTTGTTGCCTACAGTGTACGGGTGTGTGCTAATCTGGTGGTTGTCTACCATCATCGGCACACAGATGCCTTATATCATCGGCACAACATATGGCTCACATCATAGTGATCCCCTTTGGCACATAAGAGGCGCCTCCCATAGATCGACAAGAATTAATACAAAGCCTCGATCATAAACAACGGGATTACGATTTAGTGTCACTGACCTTAGTAGAGCCATTTATTGTGCTACATATGACCCTCGCGCACACATAGGCTTATCCCGACCACAGGTTTTCTTCCCTGCAAATCAACCCGTGACAATTTGTTATTTGTTATAGATGGATTAGGGGAGGGATTGGACTGTGGAGGGACCCTAACCCTATTTCGAATACTCTGTGGTCTCTTCCAACTTGCGTGTATTATGCGATACTTACCTTTGACCGAACGTTCTTCCTTCTTAGCAGCTGGAGCGCAAGACTTCTGCTTGTCATGCGTGATTTTATTAAAATTGTGAACAAATTACGTAAGGCGAAGTAATGGTATGAAGTATGAATTTGTTAATTACCTGATTTTTGTGGTTTGTCCCAAATTGCTTGTCTTTTGGGCAATCGGCAATTCGGCATCCACTGCCACTGCCCGTAGGAGGAGGGGAAGGGAGATGGATTCTCATTATATTGCTCCATCCCGGAAGTACATACTTCTGTGTGCTTTCAAGGTGGATGTTTAAGCCACTTCCTTTAATAATAAAACAAAGTTTTAACAAAACAAGAGGCGTGGCTGAATTACAATATTTTTCTTCTCAAAATAAAGAATAAATAAATATTTATTGTATGAGTGGCTTAAACGCGTATTTATTGGCTTGAGATAAGAGATTAGAGGAATATTTGTCGTTTTGTGTAATGTAGGGTTAAGGCATTTATGTGATTTTGCTATTAACGAGTGGCAGTGGAAAGATAAGAACCAAGTCCGAATTTCCTTATTGCCAAGTAAGAGGAGCAATACCAAAAAGATAATAATTGAAGGAAACAAAAGCTATGGCCATTCAAAAAATAACCCTTCATCTTCTTCATTACCACCTCCAAGGCTCCTACCTCAACCTCCCTATCCTATTTGTGCCTCTGAAGTCCGAAGTTCAAACTCCTGCTTTCACACACAACAATACAACACATGGTTACCTACCAAAAGGGCAAAAGGCCATCAGAAAGAAGTTATGTACCAAGGTCAAAAAATAATACCAAATGTAATGAATTATGTCATATACCAACATTGGAGGCACAACTAGAAGAGTTTGACGATGCAGTTGCAGTGTAGGCCAAAGGGGGGATGGTAGATCATGACCATTGGCTTTAAATCTGAGGGGTTTTTAGCCCATCTATGATATACCTCAATAAAAATCTAATATATTTTGCAAAAAAAAAAAGATTAAATTGAGCATTTTGTTTTTAATATTTTAAAGAATAGGCTTGGATATGAGTGGTAATCTGCAGCTTATCATTCCTTTTTTTGGACGCACAAAACCAGCAGTTTCTATCAGACCTTTGACCAATCAAATATCCCCATGATTTTTTATGAATACCAGTTGATCGACTACCACTTACATTACATGAGGCTGTCGAGCATTGACAGTCAAAGGGGAAAAAAAGTTGGCTATCAAAATTTGACAGCCTTGATTGCAAACAGAGACAGAGTTCTTCCTGTATGACATGTTAATTCCTCCGGACTCCTTATAAGATTGTCGGTGCTGGACAATTTGTCAAAAGGAATAAACAACTTTGATATGATTACATGAAGCGCTGGTTTAAATTAACCTTTTAACTGCCTCTAAGACTACTCAGCAACCTCCATTTGTTGTATATTGTATCAAGATATAAATAGGATAATAGGCAGGGGTTTGCTCTACATCGACCCTGAGTTGTGATTTGGGAATATCATTATTATGTATATTTTAACGTTGGTATTAAGTGTCATAAAAAGATCTTTATTTTTTTTCCTCTCTCTCTCTCTCTCTCTCTTTCTCCAAAGCTTTGATTTGAAAGAATGTGGGTGGGGGGTTGGGGTTAGAGTGAGTGTGAGAAATTGTACCAAAAGGGACATGTGTTCACATCTTAATCACAACTTGAACTGATGGTATCCATGAATTGTGTGTTAGTAAACCTTATCCTGAGAGGTGGTTAGCATAAAGCATTCAATAATAGCGTTTAACCCATATATATGCACAGATTTTCTGCTCTGCAATGACAAAAATGTCAACATCCCTTCACTTGGCAAGTGATACTGTTGTTGAAAATTGAAATTGAGGGAAAGTATGACAAGGTGATTTGATTAAATTCAATTGTGTATGGGTGAGGGGTCACATTAAGATGATTGTTACATTAATTAAATGATTTGATTGACTTGGAATGTATTAATTGTTTGATTATAAATGCTGCTCTCGCCTCTCGGATACTGAGATATAGCTTGGGATGAAACTTTGCAAAGGGAATCTCTCGCCTTCACCTACTATGTTATATATTTCATCCTATAATTGTTCCATTTTTGCAGCTTAATTAGTTCACCACTCATCCTTTTATTCTAACCTTTTTCGGTACATTCTAAACTTTAACACGACGGCGATGAATGAAACAGCAATCAATATTATATATAAAATACAGGGTAAGCTGAGAGTCAACATCTTTTTCCAGATACGACTGGGGATGCAATTCGGGCGGGGTAGGCCAGGTCTCAGGTGAACCAAGGCCCGATCCTAATAACCTGAGCCTAAGCACCGATCGAGTTGGACTTAAACCCAATTTAAAGCCCAATCCAGGCCCAGCCTGAGCTAAAATTTTTGCACACTTGGGCTGGGATGGGGCAGGTCAATTGGGTTTGAGCGAGCCTATGACATGCCCGAGGTTTTAATTGCCGATTCGCATGACAAGTTGACAATCTGACCTGAAACACAAGAGACCAACACTTTGTTTATACTTAATACATTGGATAATCGTTTAAAATTCACCATGACTTTTCAATATTTCTCTTAAATCCATCATAATTTTTAAAAATATCTAAAATTCACCATGTCACTAAATTGATGTTAAATGGGCTAATTTTAATATATTACCATTTTACCCTTCAAATAAATAACAAAAAATACAAGACCTGTATGAGAAAGCATCTGCCCTGTCTTTGGGCAAGTACAATGACCTTCCATCCACCGAGAAATCGACATCGATTATGTCTGCCCGGTGGAGATTATCACTGGATCTCTCATCAAATCCAATGAGATTAGGCAGCAAAAATCCTTCGGAATTGTAAGGAAGGTCTCACCAATTTCCTGATAAATAAGACCCTTGCATGCCTTCTTTTGATTCCCAGAACTCATTTCTTCTTCTTCTTCTTCAAATCCGAAAAGCAAGAATCTGCAATATCTAGTGAGAATGAGAAAGCCATTGAGTACTGATACAGTTGGCTCAACATCCCCTTCGTTATTGTAAATGTGCTCCTCTAGAAACTCAATCTCATTAGCAATGACAGAGAGCATCTGAACCAGTGCGGCGTCGCTGAGCTGGACCGAAGCTAAGAAAGCCTCTAAGGACGGTGATCTTCTTCTTCGCAAAGAGGAGAAAATAGCAGTTGATGCCATACAAGTTAAGGATTCAAAACCCTCGCTTCCTTTTTCTCTCCTCCTCCAAACAAAATGAGAAATCAACCTCAACCAAACCTTTTCCCATCCTCCTCTCCTCCTTGATGTGTACGATCTCTGTTTTATCTGATTTTATAACTTGGGATTGCCATATTCTTTTAACTGGTTCACTCTTCATTTTTGCCCATTTTCTTTCATTTTGCTCTGGCATGGCGTAGACGATTGAATAGGAGCGATCGATAATTGAACAACTAATCCTCTAAACAAATTAATGGATAATTGCTGGTAATGGGAGTGATTGACTAGATTGAATGCACATATCATAGATTACAACTTGATGAGGGCGGATTTGGCCCTCCAGTGAAATTGTGACACCTGGCACCTCATGCAAGCCAAGTGTAGCCTCTTGACAATTGGGCAGCTCGGGCAGCTCAGCATAGCTGGTCACAGGCAGCTCAACAGAGCTTGCCACAGGCAGCTCAACAGAGCTTGCCACAGCTCGCCACAAGCAGCTCGGCATAGCTCCCCCCCGGTAGCTCACCACTTGCAAGGTAGCTCAGTACAGAAGAACAGTTCGGCATATGGCAGGAAGATCTACTACCCGACAGATCCGGAGACCTGCGCACACGTCTCTCGCCAGGCGGCGCCGTGCCTGCCAGCCCTGAGAGCTGTCCCTTGCCTGGCAGAACCGTACTCTGCAACAGCTGCATGCACCCGCCACTTCAGCTCTTGTAGTAATGGTTGTGGCAGAGAGATAGAGGCGGTTATGCCTGACTGGACAGAGGCTGTTACCCTTGATTTGACAGGACACCACTATATAAGGACTTCGACCCCCAAAGACAAAGGGAGGGAAAAAATGGAGGTAATCCCTACTCTCTATCTCTCTCATTTCTCCAATATCATCTGCAAATTCTCTACAATCAGAGTTCTAACTTAAGCATCGTTGTGTTCCCTCCGGGTATATCCCCGGGAATCCTTCTTTTCCATCTTCTCAGGTGCCGCCCATCTCCAACAAGGAGCCAGTCAGCAGCTAGCTAGGAGTGCCCAGATTGCGCGCCACCAATTGGCACCGTCTGTGGGAACACGCTACAAAAAGTTAAGTTCTCATCCTACAAAAGCTAAGTCCTCTTCTCCCAGAAAGCTAAGTCCTCACTTTTTAGAAATTGAAGTTATCGCTTTATAGTGTACATTTTTTATGAACTCAAAGACTATGCAGGGAGCAGGGAGCCAGCAGACTAAGCGGCTCTACCAACTTTCAGTTCAGATAAAACCTCATCAGTTCTCTCCACAAGGTCCCCTCTACAAAGATGAGCTCTTCATGGCTTTCGCGGGAGTTGGCGGCCAACAGACTACATAGGCACCCTTGCTAGTCGAGCCTTCCAAGGCTCCCGTGTGAGCTGGTGACCTAAAGTTAGTAGTGTTACCCCACGAAGGTCGAGCTCCTAATAGCTTCTTGTAGGAGTGGGTGATGGGCATTACGAGGCTGATGCAGGGCAATCACGGGTAGCTCGGCACCTCACGGGTAGCTCGGCACCTTACAGGCAAAGCCTATGGGCCACATTACTGCTTAAGACACAGTCGCCTCTTCGACACGGGCAAAGTAAAAAAAGAGTGGACTATGAGTCGCTCCCAAAGCCTACGGGCCACATTACTGCTGAAGACCCAGTCGCCTCTTTAGCACGGGCAAAGTCAAAGAAGAGTGGACTACGAGTCACTCCCAAAGCCTACGGGCCACATTACTGCTTAAGACCCAGTCGCCTCTTCGGCATGGGCAAAGTCAAGAAGAGTGGACTACGAGTCGCTACGGGCCACATTATTGCTAAAAACCCTGTCGCTTCCTCAGCATGGGCAAAATCAGCAAAAGTGAAGTATAAGTTGCCCCCAAGAGCCTAAGGGCTATAGTACTGAACTAACGGAGACCTCCTCACCTTACGAGCAACTCTCCACTTGTAGGCAACTCGCCACATACAGGCAGCTCCCAAAGCCTAAGGAATTGGATCAGCACTTACTAGCTCATCGACTTACGGGCCAAAAGAAGAAATCTACTCCCTTCGCTGAGTTACTCTCAGCTCAGGAGTGGGGGGCAAATGATGAGGGCAGATTTGGCCCTCTAGTGAAATTGTGACACCTGGCACCTCATGCAAGCCAAGTGCAGCCTCTTGACAACTGGGCAGCTCGGGTAACTCGGCATAGCTCGCCACAAGCAGTTCGGCAGAGCCTACCATAGCTCGCCACAGGCAGCTCGGTAGAGCTTGCCACAGCTGCCACAAGCAGCTCGGCATTGCTCACGGAGCTCGGCATAGCTCCCCCCTAGGCAGCTCGCCACTTGTAGGGTAGCTCGGTACAGAAGAGCAGTTCAGCATATCGCAGGAAGATCTCCTGCCTGACAACCGTACCTGACAGATCTGGAGACCTGCGACAGCTGTCTGCACCGTGCCTGCCAACCTTGAGAGTTGTCCCTTGCCTGGCAGAGCCGTACTCTGCAACAGCTGTCTGCACCCGCCACTTCAGCTCTGGTAGTAACGGCTGCGGCAGAGAGACAGAGACGGTTATGCCTGACTTGACAAAGGCTGTTACGCCTGATTTGACAGGACACCACTATATAAGGACTCCGACCCCCAAAGACAAAGGGAGGGGAAAATTGGAGGTAATCCCTGCTCTCTAGCTCTCTCATTTCTCCAATATCATCTTCAAGCTCTCTACAATCAAAGTGCTAACTTAAGCATCGGAGTATTCTCACTGGGTATATCCCCGGGAATCCTTCTTTTCCATCTTCTCAGGTGTCGCCCGTCGCCAACAAGGAGCCAGTCAGCAACCAGTTAGGAATGCCCGGATTGCGCACCATCAAAAACAAAATAGAAAGATACAATCAAGAACATGTTTCTGTTTTTATTTTGAAGAATAATTTATTTTCAAACCAGATAGTTTTGATGTATTTTTAAAACTGGCAACAAGAAAATCAATTCATGTGGGAGAATGCATTTACTTTTGTTTTAACATTTGATAGTTTCAAAAACATGTATTATTTTCTATTTAACAAAACCAAGTTGATTTGAATTTTCTAAACAAAGGTTATAATTGAAGAACATGGTTTTGTTTTTCTGCTGGTGCGGAAATTTCAAAATTAAATTAAAATAAAAGCATTCATGTTGTATATGGCGAAGCCTTAATTATTGTATGGATTTTGATTTATCATACCGCCAGTTTGGTGGCATTGTATTTGCCTTAATTCAAACACTAAAAAGTACTTTTGTATATAAGTCATTCTCACCGTCACCATTCACGGCTCACCTCTCTGTATCTCCAACCAATAACGCCAACCGAGACCTACCAAGTTCCAACTAATCAAGTGCGCTGTAGCCTGTAACTGCATTGGCTATAGCAAGACACATTAATGTTATTATGCCAAGATTGACTGGCCCAAAGTGTAGAACATGGAAAGCCGGAAGTCAGTGCGCAGTCCGCCGGTCGACACCAAAACTTGGAAAAACCACTGAAGTTTCTTTCTCCCCTCTCAGCTGCCATGAAATAAGAAGGAAATTGAGGTTTTCCGTTATTGCTTGTATCAAGGCCTTGAATGTTCTCATGTTCACCACCACTTAACTTACGTCTGTGTTTTAGCATTACACAAACCCCTTATCTGAAATACATGTATTAATGTAATTGTCCAAAATTCATCATGACTTTTTAGTATTTTTCTTAAATCTATCATAATTTTTTAAAACATCTAAAATTCACTATGTCAGTGAGATTTATTTTCTAAAACTCACTTTCTGTGAAAGCACCGTTAATATTCACTAAAAGAAATTATCCACATCAGCATAAATACAATTCGTATGACCAATTTACCGCTGACTGGCGAATTAGAGAAAAAAATGCTCATTTAGGGTCTCTCTCTCTACCGATCTTCACTCTTCCTGTCTCGCATAACTTCCTACTTCTTGGTAAGTACGACCTTGGGTCGGAAATCCGACCAAAAGCACTCTCATTGACATTGCCTCGGCTCTGCGGCCTCTGCCCAAGCCGGGCTAGAATGATACGTTGAGGATGAAAGTGTTGGGGTTTAGTAGATCAGTCTTGTGGGGTAACCAGCCGACCCATTAAGGGAGGCAACTTGGGCTGCTCTGGACTGTCAGAGGGTATCCTCATGTAAACCAGCGAATAAGAGAAGTGGAAATGAGGGGCAAGTAGTAGGGCAAATGACATGTATAGGCATAATGGTTGCCATTAATGCAATGGAGAAGTGGAAATGAGAAAATATGGCAAGGTGGGTGGTGGGTAAGCGAAAATGATGGAGCCATTTGTAGTCCAGCTCCAGCATTAAGAAAAAAATAATAATGGCCGTTAACGTATTCGTCTGCTATTCAATAACTTTGGTTCTCGCAAGTCTGCTGAGAGAGAGAGGTAGAGAGTAGTTAAATGAATGATATAGTCTTTATCAACCATCGTTACATATACTATTGCAAAGGATAGACCCTCCTCCTAAGTAAGACAAAGGAATTAGAGAAAGATTCGTTGTACCATCCGCATGGGTTTTGATGGTGTGTAATTCGGGCATTCTCATCTGGCTGCTGACTGTTTCTTTATTGGCGACGGGCGGCACTTGAGAAGATTGTAAAGAAGGATTTTCGGGGATATATCTGGTGGAAATACTCTGATGCTTAAGTTAGCACTTTGATTGTAGAGAGCTTGAAGATGATATTAGAGAAATGAGAGAGCTAGAGAGCAGGGATTACCTCAATTTTTTCCTTCCCTTTGTTTTTGGGGGTCAGAGTCCTTATATAGTGGTGTCCTATCAAATCAGGCGTAATAGTCTCTGTCAAGTCAGACATAACCGCCTCTGTCTCTCTACCGCAGCCGTTACTGGCAGAGCTGAAGTGGCGGATGCAGGCAGCTATTGCAGAGTACGGCTCTGCCAGGCAAGGAACAACTCTCAGGGCTGATAGGCATGGTGCCGCCTGGCGAGAGACGTGGGCGCAGGTCTCTGGATCTGTCTGATACGGTTGTCAGGCAGGAGATCTTCATGCGATATGTTGAACTACTCTTCTGTACTGAGCTACCCTGCAAGTGGCGAGCTGCCTGGGGGGGGAGCTATGCCGAGCTGCTTGTGGCGAGCTCTACCGAGTTGCTTGTGGTGAGCTATGCCGTGCTACTTGTGGCGAGCTGTGGCAAGCTCTGCCGATCTGCCTGTGGCGAGCTATGGCAGGCTCTGCCGAACTGCCTATGGCGAGTTATGCCGAGCTGCCCAGTTGTCAAGAGGTTGCACTTGGCTTGCATGAGGTGCCAGGTGTCACAATTTCACTGGAGGGTCAAATCCGCCCTCATCAGTTTTCAAATGTTTGAAGGGTGAAAATTTGTTTTTATTTTGAATATCATAATTTTGATGGTTTCAAAAGCATGCTTTGTTTTTTAAAACAAATATAATTTTATTTCCACTTCCCAAAATGTGCTTTTGTTTTTGTTTTTTTTTTTTTTTTTTTTTGATGTGGAAATTTTGTAAATAAGAGAAAACCAAAGCATTCACATTATAAACAAAAGCACGATATTAAATATCCAGATGATAACGAGTTGGGATCTCCACACATCTCACCATAAGATTAATTGGGACCCACCATGTTGGGACTTGTTGGGATGGTTTTCTGTTGGGAGGAGATCTGAATACAATACATAATGAAAACATCTTTAAATTACAAATCCAAGAACATGTTTTTCTGTATTTTTTAAGAATCAATTTATTTTCAAACCAATTGGTATTGTTTTGTTTTGTTTTCTTGTTCTTTTTTGAAACTTGAAACAAGAAAAACAATTCACATTAGAGAAAACTGCTTTAGTCAATAAACTTACCTCACCTTGAAAGTTCAAGAAAATTTCAAATGAGGTTGCAATGGCTTTAATGTCAAATTTGATGAATTTTCCAATCTTTGAGGTCCAGCTTCTCAAATAATTAGATGGATGTTTGTATTTTAAGATATGAAGTAGCGAGAATTACATGTATGAGAATCTCAAATCTTTTGAAGTGAAAAATGATGGCTTCGGAGAATAACGCCCTCGGATGAGAAATTCTACCCAGAAGGCCAGAAACATATCGATTCTCCTGAGCGGGCAAATACAAACAACATTTTACCTCAAAGAATCCTGAAGTGATTCTGTGGAGTGATGTAAACAGAGCCTAAAAATTAGTTGTTTTGGGGGTTGCATTCGTCAAATCTAAATTTCCTTTAATGATCCTCACATTTACTCTTACAAACTGTACATGTCAAACATCTCCCATGACCATGAATGAATAAAAACATACAATTACGGGAAATATTTTCAATGTGGAGATGTGCGTCTTCAACAGCTAAAGATCATTCTGTGGGAAGGAAATCCCAACTTGCGTTTATTTATGTGTGTTACATTGTTATTAGCTGAACAAAAGTGCATGTAGCGGATTAGGAATCGAGAGCAGACCTATTCATGGGTCAGACTGGGCCGGGCTTTGTCTCTAGATTAACAGAACACATTCAGGCCCAAGCCTAAGCCTGGCCCCTATTATCAGGCCTATGTTTTGAGTTTGAGCTCGGCCCTCATATAAATCCAAATCATGGGCTTGAGCCTGAAGCCCAGATAAAAAATTGGAAAAATATATGTTTTTTATTGAATAAATATTGATTTATTATATTAAAAGATCTTAAAACCCAAAAATAATGAAAAATCTACTATAACTTGATAAAAAAATATAAAAAAAAGAGAATATAAACCATGAAAAGAACATATTATCAGGTTGGGTGTAGACTAGGCTTTTTTGAGAAAGCCCAAACCCAATCCAAAAAAAAAAAGTTGGGCTTGAAATTTTGGGCCTAAACCCAAGTCCGCATGCCTAAATTTATATACAAACCTGACTTAAAACGGGCTGGGCCGTCAAGATACACAACCCATGAATAGGTACACTCTAGAGATCCATATGACCGTACACAAAGAATTCCTCTATGTATTTTCTAGGGCTGTTCATGGGTCGGGTTGGGTCGGTTTACTGAGATTTTTCCAACCGACCCAGCATGGTCAGGTTACCTGAAATTGAAATTGAAACCGACCATGTGTTAAGCAAAACCGACCTGGTCGATTTGAGTTTGGTTGGGTCGGTTTGGGTCGGCTTCGGTTCTAAGTTCAACCATGATAATAAATTGGTAGATTGGGCGTCAGAGAAGTAGCTAGCAACATCATCCAGCAAGAAAAGCACATAAATTAAGAGAAAATAGGCCAATAACTTTGTGAAGCAGGAGCACCCCCCAATCAAGTTATCAAGAAAATAGAAAGTCAAACTGTATTAGAGAAAGAAGACTTAAATTTGTATATTTCAAGAAACTTTCTAATCTAAGTAAAAAATGACACCTAATTCTAATTGTAATTGGTTGCCTATATGAGTAAAAGACCATAGAAACTAGGATCTTTTGATTATTTTCTTTAAACTTTTCTCAAAAAATTCTTTGTCTAGTTGTCTTACAATACTTTCCATTAATGTCATTCATAACTAGAAAACTAGAAATTAAGTTAGGTTGTAACTAGGATAGAGACAACTTAGGCAAGTAGGAACTAAGTAGGTTGTAACTACTAACTAGGAACTAACTACTAACTACTAAGTCGGTTCGGTTATGTGAAAACCAAAACCAACCCAAACCATCGCTTTATGATTTTTTACAACCTGAAACCGACCGGTGCTGAAGAAAACCCAACCGACTCGGGTTGGGTCGGTTTGGTCGGGTCCGGTCTTCTTATGAACAGCCCTAGTATTTTCCCTTTTGTCTCTTGTTGAGAAAAAACCCTTGAGGTCCAACCAATTTTCTTTTGAGGGTCACTTATTAAAATACCCCCTATAGTTTTATGAACTTTTGAAAACTTATCTTATAGTTTGTATTTTACTAAAACATCCTATACAATTTACTTAATTGACCTTCCATTTATCTTTAAAAAAAATTGACCTTCCATTAGATTAAAATGGAAAATGATAGTTTTAACCCTAATGTCCAATCAAATAAATTTAATCAAAAGAAAATAAAAACAAATTTGCCAATTTTCCCTAGTAAAATACGAACAACACTCTATTTTTCTCTATTTGGTCAATTTTGTTTTGAAAAAATTCCCGATTAATACCTTGTACTTTGGGCTTAGTGCCACTTTGGTCCCCGAACTTCAAAATGCGACAATGCAGTACCCAAACTTTTAAAGCGTGACAAACCAATACCTACCATTAACTAGTTGTTAACCAACCGTTAAGTCGCATTTGAAAATGCAAAATGCCCTTCAAGTGTTATTTAATTTTATTTATCAATCATCTAAATGTTGACAAAAAATTAACAGTCCCAAATATTTGCCTTTTCCATTCAAGAAAGTTGGGGTCACGTTTGAGTAGATATTCTGGTGACCCCAACTTTCTTGAATAGAAGAAACAAGGATTTGAGACTGATAATTTTTTTGTCAATGCTTGGATGGTTGATAAAGAAAGTTAGATGACACTCGAAGGGCGTTTATGTCTTTTTCAAATGTCACTTAACAGCTAGTCAACAACTAGTTAATAATAGGTACTGGATTGTCATGTTTTGAAAGTTCGGATATTGAATTATCGCATTTTAAAGTTTGGAGACCAAAATAATATTAGGCCCAAAGTACAATGTACTAGTTGGGAAATTTCCTTTTTGTTTTCTATAAAAAAATGTTAAAAATACTTTAATAATAAACAACCATGGATCCATACCTTTGAACACTTTTTACTCAATTTTAAGGTACTTTTGAAATAAACAATAATGGGTTAATGCCCTTGAACATTTTCCGGTTAATTTAGCTAATCATATTACTATTTTCAAATGACAAAATAAATAACTTTTAATAAAAGGTTGATTAAGTCGATAGTAGGAATGGCAAGAGGGCAGGGGTAGGACCGGGGTTTGTCTATCCTGTACTTGACCCCAAATTCAAATTTCCTACCCCGTCCCTGCCCCAAATCCCGATGGGGCTAAAAACCCTAACACCTAGGGAACGAGGATCCCGGATTTTGCCCTGCCAATGCTTCGTTCATTCTTGTTTGTATACTTATTAATTTATTATTATTTTTTAAAATTTATTTAAAATTCTTTTATATTATTTAATATAATATAAAATAATATATTAATAAATTTCAGGGTGGGCAGGCCCCTAAGGGGACGGATGAAATTGCCACGTAGTAGATAAGTTACAAACTAGCAGTAAATGACCCTTCTTTTTTGGCTGACCGTACATAAAGAATCGGCCACGTTTCCATTGTAACGGCTCTTTTTCACAAACACTTGATTGCCTAAAAAGAAAAATAAAGGAGGTTGGGGAAAGAACCCAACCAAAGAAGAAGAAGGTCGGTGGGTGTTCTGTCCAGTCCGGGGTAGAGTGGATCCCAGCCAGTGTCTTATTTTTTTTCCCACTCTCAGTTTACCGTTACAACATGAAAATGAAATGAAACCCCAGATCATGTCTTAGCTGTTCTTCCGCTCTCGCGCTCTCTCATCATCTATCTGCTCCGGAATCTCAATAAAGCATCTCCTCATCTGCATTTTGCAATGACGGTCGTGACCACAACTAAAGCTGCCGCAGTTGTCCCTTGCAAAAAACTCATGAAGTTCGGGGCTTCAATCTTTCGCAGGGGCTTCAACTCATCCAAATGGTTTATTTCTAAACAACCCTTCTTTTCTTATTTTTATATTAATATTTTTCAGTTGTTAATTCACTGAAATAATAATACAGCAAGACAATGGCGAAACTGGCCACGGCCAGGATAAAGCTTCTGCGGAACAAGAGAGAGGTGGTGGTGAAGCAGATGAGGCGAGATGTTGCCCTGCTTCTTCAATCTGGCCAAGACGCCACTGCAAGGATTAGGGTATTCTTTCACCATATCATATAAGGGTTTCTCTTTGAATATTGTTCTTTATGTTTTCATCCTTTTTTTTTCCTCCGCTTCTCATTCTTATTTCTTGCAACTTTGTTTACTTCCTTATCGTAACTGTAACTTTAACTTTAGTAGAATGTTTACTTGCTTGGGAGAGGATTTTGATCCCATTCCCAGGTTTGGATTCCACACTCACCTGGGACGCCAGACCTGGACATAGAACTCTATTTTTTTTTTCCGGTGGGTAAATTGAACATATCAACATATCATTAACTAAAATCATTAGCACTTTTCTTTTTACTAATTAAAAATAAAAAGAAAACAAAGGGAGATGTTTGAACTTCTGTCCACGATGCAGGTCATGAGTCATGACTAATGCCATGACTAATTTAAAAGTATCCACAGATATCTAATGATTATAACCTCTAAATAGCATATTATTAAAGAATGAATACGCTCCTGGGTCCTGGGCTTATACTTATAGATTCTTTAGTGACTTTATGTTGAACATATGGCATTTTAGTTTGGAAGACTTAAGAAACTTCATGTTTCTTGTGAACCATATGAATGGTCAAATATCTCCACAGAAAACATAATAGATATTGTTTTGATATCTGCTGCAATAGAGCTGAAGGTAAAATGCAAAAAAGACTCCCAGCTTAATCCAGGGAATACTGGCATATATTGTATGTATTTGTACCGGACCAATAGCAATCTGCTACACTATTTAAACAAAAAATCACTTTAATTTTGAAATGGGAAGAACAGGCTGGTGTGGCAGATTTCTATTGATCTGGTACAGAACCAAGGGTACAGAGGATGTGAACTTGTAAAAAATAGCCACCACAATGCCTGTGCTGAATCATTCTGCAAATAAGCAGGTTGCCATTTACTGAAATGTTGAGTGAGGCACATACTGAAATGCTTTTAAAATTTTGGCCTCCAGAGCTCGTGCCATGGTTTGGGATTTGGCCTAGAATTCCCTATCCGTTTACAGACTATAAAGAGCATCATGAGTTTGCCAGTTTGGTGCAAAGAAAGGAAAGAAAAAAAAGCTTACGTCTGTATCCGGTCCGCTCCTCACAAGACCCTGGGTAGTTGGGACCAACATTGGATAGTGTCTGTTTATGTTCAGTTTAGTGACTGACTGACTTCCACTATCAAATGTTTTGTGAGCTTTTTAGGTCGAGCATGTGATAAGAGAGCAGAATATTATGGCAGCAAATGAAATTGTTGAACTCTTCTGTGAGCTAGTTGTGGTTCGACTCCCAATAATTGCAAAGCAGAGGTTAGTACATGGTTTACTTTCTTTTCCTTGCACATAAACTTCATATGAAAGTTAGTTCTGATTTGAGATCCATATTTGCAGGGAATGCCCAGCAGATCTGAAAGAAGGAATATCTAGCTTAATTTTTGCAGCTCCAAGGTGTTCAGATATCCCCGAGCTTTTACACATTCGAGATATATTTGAAAAGAAATATGGTAAAGAATTTGTATCTGCTGCAACTGATCTACGACCTGATTGTGGTGTAAATCGAACAGTAAGTGTTTTTATGGCGATTCCTGTTTGCTACTATTGCTTCTTCATGAAAAAGCATCCTGAATTCTTAAACAGTGGCAAATAATTGAGTCATGGTTATTTTCAGCATAGCTTTTTTAGGCAATGCATGTCTTCCCTGAGAAATAAATCAGCACTAATCACTGGGATTTGTAGGATGTATTTGAAGCTCCATTATAGAGACTCTAGCCCAAGATAAAGGATCCCAATAAATGTTATTAAGTAGATTAAAAAGTCACCTAAAGAGGAAATCCTCACTCCACCCAAGGAAGGATGTTGTCATCAAGTTAGTTTTCTTTTCTTTTCCCAAGGACATTGTCATGATTTTTTTTTTTTTTTTTGCATTGTCTTTGACTCTTTGACTCTTTGTTCATCCACCTAAGGAAGGATGTTGTTATCATGTTAGTTCCATTTAGATGATTCTATATGTATTGTTAAATTTCTTACTAAAATTTTCCTTTAATAAAAAAATATGACTACACTTTTACTCTTTTTACTCCTGTTTTTAATTATGCTTTTACCTTGTTAGGAACATTTAATTATATCAAACTCAATTAAATATTTGGAGCAGACTATTATTATTATTATTATTATTATTATGAATAGATGCCCGAAAGTTGTCATATTGATTTTGAGTGATCATTATTTTAGTCAACATAAAAAAAGAAAATTAAATATGTTCTTGAGCTCATAATTATCATATTTCATAAGAGAAGGATTTGAGTGATCCTTCTCTTACTGTCCGCCTCTTGGAGTGAAATCAATGGTTATCTTTCTCGTAAAAGAAATTGGTTTTCCTGTTTTATTTTTCCTCGATACTAATTTGAAGGCATAGAATTTTTGCAAATACCAGTTTTGCCCTTCTATATGAACAGTAGTTGTGAAATTTGGTCAGAAACACTATTGTTTATTAAGTTTCCTATGTATTTCTTCTTTATCTGACTAATTTTGAAATTTGTCCCCTTTAAGTTGATTGAGAAGCTCTCTGTTAAGACACCTACTGGTGAAGTAAAGTTGAAGGTTATGAAGGAAATAGCCAAAGAGCACCAGATTGTATGGGATACAGCAGAATCTGAGAAGGAGCTCCTCAAGCCCCCTGAAGAGCTGATAGTGAGCTCTTTCTCTCTCTCTCTCTCTCTCTCTCTCTCTCTTGCTCTCACCTTGTGTATATGTACCACTCTTGAGTTCTTGACTTCAATTTCCAAATTGTGATTTTAGTGAAGTTAACTATGTATGCAGGAGGGACCACGTACATTTGTTAGTGCTGCCAGCATGCCTGTGAAGCCTATATCATCACAAAATGTCAAACCAAATGGACCATCAAACAGGTATAATATGCTATAAATTTGGGGAAATAAACTTCTATTTCTCCAACTGTATGTATTTCCATGTTTTGGAATGCCTAATCCCAATCATCCTACAATGTCTTTTGTCCTATCTCAGGTCGATGGATGTTGGAGAATCTAATGTGGTACGTTTCAAGGACACAGCTTCAGCTGCTCGAGCAGCTGCAGAATCTGCGAAAAAAGCAATTGCTGCTGCACAAGCTGCTGCACATTTGGCGAATATGAACTCTCACCAAGTGACTGAACAAATCAATATGGAGAATTGGTCTAGCAACAGAGAGGTGCTCGAATCCCAGACTGGCGATCATTCTGTGCCAAGGGATCCACCAGTAGTCTCTCAGAAAAGTCATCAATCTTCGCTCCCTGGGAGACTATACGAGTCAAGCTATTTAAGCGATGAGGAGGAGGAGGGGGGCTCCGCCAATTTGGTGGATGGTAGGAAATTTCATAGGAGACATAGCCACAATGTTCCCCCGGAGCATTCAGATATAAAGTTCGATGACTCGGATGGTTTAGACTCAGATTGCAATGAAGAGATTGACATGGAAATGCCTTCGGGTGGCATTAATCCACCACCACCCAATCGGTCTCCTCCACCAATACCTACAGCTCATGCTTATCAGCCTGAAGACAGGACAACTAAGATTGCCTCGTGCAAACAGGACTCGGTGCCTCACCTCCATCCTAAACTGCCAGATTATGATGCACTTGCGGCTCGATTTGAAGCTCTTAAAAACCGTAAATCATGAACAGAAAGATAGATATGCATTTGTTGGTTTTTTTTTTTTTTTTTTTTTTGTTTTGTCATTATATTTGCTCATATAAGTCAGTCTATACAAGGTAGCATTTCCAGAGTAGCGTATCTTTTTTTTTTTGGTATTCGAAGTGACATGTAATCTTTTGAATTATAGTTGTCCCGTGGAAGCCGCCGCTAAGACAGATTTTTTCATTGTTTTCTGTAAATTGGCCCTCAATCAAAGTCCAAATCATTATCACTTTTCTTGGCCGCCTGATTGTATTCGTCACTTTGTCCGAGCAATGCAGTCCCTACAACCCAAGGACCCCTGAAAAGTCTTTTAGATACCACACCCACCCCTCGGCAAACCTGTCTAACCTGCCAATTTGGTCAGGTTTCCTCTTTGACCAATTCGTTTGGGTTAATGAGAATGTTGTTTGGGTTAAAGAAAAGCCTTTTTACATAATATATATTCTTTAACATATCAACTTGGTTCAATCGACCAAGGTTTTGAAAGCTAACCCAGAAACGAAATCGCTTTGACCACCGATTTTTGGGTCAACGGTTTTGACTGTCCAGTCGAATAAGAGATGATGATCTTTTTTTTTTTTTCTTTTTTTTTTTTCTGTATCTTTATATATATATATATATATATATATATATATATATTCATTTCTTTTCTTTTTGGGTAAAATATAAAAACCCTAAAGTTTGTGGCAATCATAAAAACCTCTCTCTTAGTTTTTTACTTTAGCAAAAGCCTCCTTTAACTTTTAAAGAATTCAAAAAAACCTCCCTTTAGTCAATATTTCGGACGGTAAACACAAAGTTACAAAATTGCCTCTAATTAATCGTCAAAGGCATCATTAAAAATATTTTAAAATGCCAGAATTACCCTTATTTGATTAATCTCTTTTTTTACGCTTTGTTACGATTAAATTGTTTTAGTATTTAACTAAAGCAGTTGTAAAGGAAAAACCAAAACCGGAGCTAAAATTAAAATTATACTTAAATTGTTTAAGTATTTAACTACACTCAAAACATAAAAGTTGTTTACTACATGAAGAAAATTCAACAAAAATTAAAATTATATATGTTTGAATTGAAAGTCTTCCTCTCTTATGTTTTTAAAGCCGGACTGGAAAATTCGGGAATCGGTTAGGTGATTGATTCCATTTTACCCTAAAATCGTTATTTCACCAAGAACTGTTGATATGGATAACAAATCGCTGATCCGGCAGTCGAACCGTTCAAACCGCCCAATGGTCTTGGCTTTTTATTTTATTATTATTATTATTTTTTTATTAGAATGGACTGTCCGTTCAGTTCAAACGGTTAGACCATTCGACTCGGGAACTAGACCCCTAACCAGCAAGTAGCACCCTTAGTCGCTAGAAAAACAAAGCTCGACAACAAACTTGCACATAGAGACCACAACGAAATCTTGTTAAGCAGCTTCCTGTTATTGTCGTGATAGATGACACCAGAGAAATCCGGTGGGTTGACACTTCTCCCCATCAAGATCGTCTTCTGCTATAGCCCACCATCTCTGTATCCTTCATCCTTTTCAACAACGATTTCGAATTTTTCATTGATTCTCTTATTGTGGGGAAGACAATCACCTTGTTAAGAGTCGTGAGAAGCTACTTCGGCGTTGCTAACGGCGACTTGAGTGGTGTTCATGGATTGTTAGTCTCCATTCTGAACTTCCTCGAAACCTGGCTTGCCTGCTTGGTGCAAAGAGCTGTTGTCATTGAAAAAGATCGTCGATGGAAAAGCAAAGCTTGGCAAAAGACTTAGATGCAGACCTCAGTGGAATCATGTTAAGTAGCTTCCCGTTATTGTCATAATAGATAACACCAGAGAAATCCGGTGGTTGACACTTATTCCCCATCAAGATTGTCTTCTACCACAACCCACCATCTTTGAATCCTTTGTCCTTCTCTCAAACACCTGTTTCTGATTCTTCACTGATTCTCTTCTTGTGATGGATTGCGATCACCTTGTTGCTGAGAGTCATGAGAATTGCTTTGGGGGCGGTGTTATTGGAATGTCAGTCTTTGTTCTAAACATCCTCAAAACCCGATTGGCCTGCTTAGCACAGAGAGTTGTTGTCATCGTATTGGGATTTGGACACATTACATTGTTTTAGTACTTAGGATGTACCCACAATTTGTTTCCACAAAAGAAATTTCACCAGAAAAACCAAGCATAAATGGAGAACAATTGCTAGAAAATGAAAGCTATTCTTTGGCAAATGGAATATTATGAGCAATGGCATCGCTGTAAGTGGTCTTAGGGTTTTTTTTTTTTTTTTTTTTTGCTTTGAAAAAGAACTGTAACAAAGCGTAAAAGATAGATTAGTCGAATAAGGGTAATTTTGGCATTTTATACCTTGACGATTAATCACGAGCAATTTCGTAACTTTATCTATTTACCGCCTGAATTAATGACGAAAGGGAAGTTTTTGTTGAATTTTTTAAGAGTTAAGAAAGGTATTTTTCAAAGTAAAACTATAGAGTAGATTTTTATGATTGTCAAAATCTTTAGGGGAGGTTTTTGTATTTTACCCTTTTTTTTTTAATGGGAAAAGAAAGGAATAGATGCTTATTGGCGGAGAAGGAAAGAAAAGGATAGAAAAGAAAGAAGAAAGAAGGAAGGCGGAGGAGGTAGTTTACGGATGATGATGACAACGGCTGCGACAGCCACAAATCAGATCTCAGATCTTGCACTCTCTCTC
This sequence comes from Nelumbo lutea, assembly GCF_056320005.1. Classification (NCBI taxonomy): domain Eukaryota; kingdom Viridiplantae; phylum Streptophyta; class Magnoliopsida; order Proteales; family Nelumbonaceae; genus Nelumbo; species Nelumbo lutea. Next base: position 2,717,582 of record NC_142688.1, read on the forward strand.
TCTCTCTCTGAGTCATTATTTCATATCTAAGATCTCATTTCAACCCTTCCCCATCTATAAATGCTTTCTTAAAATATTAAATAACAAACCTTTTATTAAACTGTGAACCGTTGCCCGAGTCAAACGATTTAGCGGTTTGACCACACAAGTCAATAGTTTTTTAACAAATTCAACATTTTTTTTTTCTAAAAAGGTGGTCCACTTGAAGAATTGAGTTGAAGATATGACCACTTTCTAGGTCAAACAGTTTGTTCGGTCCAGTCCGGCTTCAAAACAATGCAACTAGCAAGTAGACCCTCTCGGATGGAATCTCCTTAAAAAAAGGTACGAAAATGTCCAAAATACCTACACAGTTACTTTTAACAAAAATTTTTATTTTCCAAATATCTTCTTCAAACTGAATCACTGAAATATTTTCTGCAAAAAAAGAAACTAAAAATCACACTAAAATTTCCACTAACAATGCGTGGGCTTGGCAAGCTTTAAAAAACACGGTAACCAAAGACCGAAAAAGAGGCAGAAACTGAATATATAATTCATCTCCTTACGCAACATGAATGGTTCTCTGTCCACCCTGATGATTGTGCGAGTGGAAGAGGGGAAATAGAGAAATAGAAGAAGATCCCCTACAAATAATGGAAGTAGAGACGAAGGCTCTATCTTCTTCATCCACGGGAGGATTAATCTTCCTTAGCAAGGAAAGAATGTAGTCAACTAGTTCTTCTTCACAAGGAACTTTTAGAGGACCACGAACGGTGGAACCGAACTCCTCTTCCGCCATCTCCAAGAGCACTCTGAAGATGGGATGCTTCAAATAGTAAAGAGGCACAACAAACCTCCTCTTTCCTTCTTTGGCATAAACGGCAAAATGACCCTTCCTTCTCTTCCTCCATTTCTCTATTATCTCACTAAACTTGTTGGAGCTCCTCCTCATCATCATTCTAGATACTTGGCTATTAAGATCTATATTACTCGATCGTTTGTTTGGGGGTAGGTCGAAGGGCTAGAATTGAAGGTTTGGTGGTGGATGTGGATTGATGAATTATATATTATTGCGTTTTTGGTAGATGGGTTTTTTATAGTGAGGTCGACGGACTCAGAAAAGATGGTCATAAGGGTGGGATTGGTTATGTATGTGTGGAGGAAGTCGAGCGTCTTGTGATTTGAAGAGGCGACAACACCTTTTTTGTTTAAAAGGAAAAAGAGAGATACAAGTTGTTCCCTTTCCTTGCTTTTAAATGTGAATGCTAAAAGTTCTAGCTAATATTCATCACGTTGGATCTAATCGAATTCAATTTCTGGCTATTTTTGGCCTTGGAGTCCATTAATCGCAACGATCGATGAAGATTGGAGCTCGAATAATGTTGAGATAGACGTGGAGTACGTCACACTGAAACTCTGAAACTGTATAGATATTTTTTTCCTCTTCCAAGGGAGAGGTGGGGATGGGCTACATGTGAACTTGCTGAAATTGTTTGTACTTCGTCCCAAAGTTGTGTCCTAACCGTTTAGGCACGGGCCGTCGACCTTTGGAGTTGATGAGAGTGAGTGATATACTGGAAGATATTTTTTAGGATAAAAGTTGTATGTTTCCACGAGTTACAGGTGATCAAATGCAATCACAGTTACAGAGTGATTAATTTTAGCCTCTAAAACTTATGCTCCTCAGTCCTGAATGGTGTGTAGACGTACTGGACAGAGAAAGGAACGGGTGGAGCCCCTTCAGGTTCTTTTGTCTGCTGCCATCCATCTAATCTGTGATACACATGGAAGGTTCCTGAACCCCCACGGTCCCACCCCCATATGTGCTTGGAGGACTTGTCTATCGATTTTATCCTTTAAATTTATTAGCAGGCTTAATGCAGATTTCTGATTTTTACTACAAACCTATAAAAATTCAAAATGTTAATAATTTATATTCTATACACCAATGCCTATCCCTATATTAGCATCAGTTCCAAACTGATATCTATATATCATAACAGTATTTTAGACCCACAAATTCTGACCCTGGCCTGAATCCAGCCATTCTCCCTAAATTAAAAGGGATAAAATATTGGGGATAACGCACACACAAGAAACGTTCACATCCTTAAAGTTAGCACAAAATCTTTGGGGATCGAACAGAAACAAAAATGTCCAGCCATAACCTCAAATTCTGGAAACATGTCATGTATGCTCTGCATTAGGATCGATTCTCAAAAGATCCTATGTATCTGTACCGTCTGATAGATATTTTTCTTTAACATCTCCACGCCATACCTTCTTTATCTCCTTGTTTACGTTATTTTTTTTAATATATAGTTGTGCTAATGATTAGGATATCTGAACGCTTGGGAACCAATTTCTTGCAAAGAATTATGATGCAGAAATAACAGCTCGCTTCATTAATTTTCTTTACGCATGTAAGTTGATGACAACTTAAAGATGCTTGTAAGATATTCACTCCAGATGAATGGCTCTAATTAAACCCAGTTCAATATAAAAAAGAATCAGATGTTTTCTTGGCAAGAATTAAGGTCCGTTTGGTTTGTAGTCGAAATTAGAATTGGAATTGGAATCGGAATGGTCAATTTTCAAAGTCTGTTTGATTCAGACAGTAATAAAAATGAAAATTAAAATCAGTAGGAATGAGATTTCATTCCCAAGGGAGGGGCAGGGAATGGTCATTCCCTTAAATAGGGGAATGCCATTCCGGTAGGAATGAAAATGAGATTCCGATTCAGCCCAACCAAACAGTTGGAAATTCCAATTCCAGACCCCTATTCCTGCAAACCAAATGGACCCTTAATGTTTTATTAACCAGCAGATCGAATAGTTTATTTATTAGTGTTGTTACTATGTTACCCTGTGTTTATTGTTAGAGAATATCAATTTATTCAAGGACTTTACCTTTAAGAGCCACTTTGACCAAATAATCTATTGCTGGAAGTTCATTACCCTCATTATAAGTAACATAGATGGCTCATACATGCTTGAAGGGACTGAGATCAAATTTTTAAATATGTATTTATAGTCTTTCCAAGTTAATTAAGCTAAGAATTTTCTTGCGCCCGGAATAAATTATGTAACTGAGCAAATCTTTGACCTTGATCTATGCCGAGTTTTGTGTCTTTGCTTTGACCCTAACATTGTATATTGAGTCTAGCACTCATGTGATAGGCTACACAATGCTCGGTCTTAATTCCTTAATTTGAGTCCTTGTCTGCGTTTAATTTTTCTCGACCCAGGCCATGCAGCGTGCCCATACCCTTAATTACGTGAGTCTGGTTCAAAGTTCGAAGACCACCTAATTAGCTTTTCTTTTTCTATTTCATGTTTTACGGGGCAGCAAGGCTATATGCCTTCCTCCTCTCATGACATTATATATGGTTGACAAAGGCACAAAGCTGAAAGAAGAAAACTTTGATGAATCAAATATATGTATACAATTGATACATGTAGGTCGGCAAAACATCTGTGTATGAGGGCCCATGATGGTGTAGGAAGATATCTTCTACATGCATCTAGCCCATAACGCGCGTAAGCATGATGGCCATACCGTAAAATATGTGCACTGCTCTCTGGTACTTCGAATTAAGAAGTTTAAACCAAAATATCTTGCTTGTTTATTCACAACTCTTGTCGAAGCTGTAAATTGAGGTTAGAATTATATATTTTGCCTTATTGGTTTAAATAAATAGAAAAAAGAAAATACATTGATTTTTCTTCTTCTTTATACTGTTTGATAGCTGACCCTGTTAATTTTATTAATTTAAGTAGTCCGGCCACATGCAACGTCTTGTTGCATTGCCTGGTATAAACATGACCCACCTTGATGGAGTGAATGTCCAACCATAACCAGGCATGCCCACCTCCTAGACCCTACCATTAGTCCAATAGCCACGTGGTCTTGCATCCCAAAGAATCTTCCTGGGCGGGGGAGGGCTGGAGGTTTGCCCTAATATATAAACAACACAAACGTGCATTAGTTTATAGCAACCTAAGATCCAAGGGTAGTTGCAGTTGCACACCATCTTGTTAAGTTCAAAGTCTGGAGCTATGATGATCAATTCCAAGAGGGTCGTGGAGATGACAAAGAAATGGCGAAAGGTGGCTTCTGTTGGGAGGAAGAGAATCTCACTGCCGCCGAGAACAGACAAATGTTCTGGTGTAGAAAAAACCGGTGAGTTGCTGCTAGCTGCTAAGGGTCATTTCGTCGTGTACACTGCCGATAAAAGACGATTTGTTATTCCCTTGACATATCTAAACAGCAATATATTCAGAGAGCTCTTCAGAATGTCGGAAGAGGAGTATGGATTACCAAGAAACGGACCTATCACATTGCCTTGTGATGCTGCCTTCATGGAGTATGTTGTCTCGCTGGTTCAAGGACATGCATCCAAAGACTTGGAGAAAACTTTGCTCATCTCTATGGATGCTGGAGCTGGACGCTTCTCAGCCTTCTCTTCTCATCCTCTAGGACAGACCTATCAACAACAACAACTTCGTTGCTTTTAGTAAGAAAATTATATATGCATGTCTATCCCAAGATTTTTGACTTGTACAGTACTAGCTAGTTAGTCCCAATTCTCTGAGCATGGAAAGAAAGAATCAGTATTTTCGTTTTCTTTGTCTGGGTCGTAGTCTTTTAGCTAGTTTGATATAACTAAGTATTTTGGCTGCAGTTCGTAGCTAGCTTCTCTAACTGGATCAACTGTGTGTCTTTTAATTTGTTGCGTTTAACTCATTGAATTCCCCACTATTTTTTTACGTTATCTTACTCAAGTAGTGTACACCTTAATTAGTACAACCCGATGAAAACATATGAGCACAATTCCCTACTCTTTCTTCTTCTTCTTAGAATACTACTTAAAAATCTCCAATAACCCAGCGTCAGGTTTGATTTGAAACAATCCTTAGTAAGGTATATATTCAATGTTCCAAGGTGGGGACTTGTTCTAGCTAGCTAGGTCAGACAGTCCATGATTGTAGTCTATTTAATTTCTCTGAAGAATGAAGATCGAGCTAGCACTAACCAATTCGCAAAGCTATTAATGCTTATTAGGAAAATCCTTTTCTCAGTTCTATTTATAATTTCTATGGAGGCATGGTGTAACATCGGCCTGAGTAAATTAATTGACAATATTTGGGGAAAAATAATTAAAATAAAAAAGAAGGATTGCAATCCGAGTGCAATCAATAGGCATTTGAACCTAGCTAGCTAAGCTTGTACTAGCTTGAACATGTGACACAGATTTTTAATATTTTCTTTTGCTTATCAATATAAGGTAGCGATTTCCTACGTTTCTAAGATTAGGTAAATCAGTTACAAGTATATAAGTTTCTTTCTCGATCGGCATTACTTTAATCAGAAGAAAGAAGTAATATGAATGCACATCAAACTAACCATAATAAATTAATAATCAGATGTCACTGGGCTTTAGCTTTGTTATGTGCCTTAATTAGGTGTAATACTAGCTCACTGCTAGAAAATTTGAGATCCATAAAAGAATGTTGGCATATATATATATATATATATATATATATATATATAGGAGCATGAAATCTGATTATTATATCAAATTATCATAATTCGAGCAAAAAAAGAGATCGACATGGTGGCCGGCCCGTAAAACAATGGGTTAGACCTAATACGTACGATTAGATCTTCTAAATCCTAATACCATGGTCCAGGACAATTGAAAAGATTTTTCTCTCCCATGTTTTTGGTAACCAATGCATTAAGAGTGTTTATCGTCCCTTGAGACAGCTTGTGATTGATTATTAGTGGTGGGTGTGTTCCTGTCCTGTGTATCAAAAGAAAAAGAGAGAGAGAGAGAGATCGATGTGCCCAAATCGCTCCCCTTTTCTTAATTAACTGCTGCAAAGCTGAATCGCTGTAGCTAGCGGGCCAAGCAGCAATCATCTTGATATCATATCCAAATAAAATATACTACTATCAAACATATATTTCCTTGCATAATACACAACCGCCTACGTTTCCCAACCAGAAAACACAAGGATCCTTACTAAACTACCAACCGGTGGTGGCTCGGGTGGTAATTTTTTCTGACTAATTGTAGTGGAGACTCGGGATCACCACAAGCCAGGGGTGGAGGATTATTGGTTAGGGCTGCACATTGGGTTAGTGTACAATTTGAAGAATTTCAACTACACATGCTAAAGTTTGGATTTGGACCTCTTTATAATTTGACAAGTTTCAGAAAACTCAGCCCAGTCCAAGTTGCACCTCCCTAAACATATCAGTATGGGGATGCAATCTGGATTTAATTTCCTGCTCGCAACTCTCTATCTGTCTTGTCTTGAATTGCAGCCACACATTATTGTCATGTTGTATTGTGGGATGTGCCGCTACAGTTTACTGTGGATAACGAATGGATAGAGAAAGTGAGTTGGAAATCCTTGGGTTCACGGCGATTGGCGATAGACTATCCCCTCCTAGTTGTTGTATAGCCCATGAATGAAAAAAGAGAAAAACAAAACTTTTCCTTCTTCACTAAACTAAAATTATTGATTACCAGTGACTAGCGACTACTTTGTAGATATGTAAAATGGAAGAAAAGAAAGAGGGATTTCAATCAGATCAATTTGATTCATGATGGTATATGAAATCAATTCTCATTTGAACCTTGCATCTAAATCGCAATATTACAAAATTAGCATAAGAGCGAGGTTTCTTATCTGTAGGTTGAGTTTTAATTATTTTTGTCTTCATGTAAGCACTTTATGGTAATTTTTTAATGCTCAAAAAGAAAAAAAAAATACAAAGTATTTCGTTGAGCATATTCAATTTGAAGCAGGAACACCACATTCTGAGATGGGTTTCATTTTCATGGATTGGTGGTGGTAGAAAAAAATGCCAAAAATTGTGGTTTCTCATATCTGAAGTAGGGCGGTCACTGGACCTGTTTTGGTATGCTGTTCAAATCAAAATCAATTTAGATGGATTGGACGAACCAATCTAGAGTTATTGGTCTAAAGTATTTATTGGAGTGGATATTGGACCTGGTCCATCCCTAATAGATTTATATTGGATTGATCATATTGAACCAAATCAATATGTGGTCTATTAATAGAAAATAAGAATACAACTGTCAATGGGTCAGGCTTGGATTGAAACAAAAGATTGAACGGTCCAGATATTGAATTGGACTGATCCAAAATGGTCCAAAGTATTCATTGGATTGGATTGGACCTCCAAGAATGTCTTTCCACTTCATTTGTTCCATTCGATGCCTACATGTTTAAAATTATAACGAGATATTCTCTGGAGTTTGTTTTGTACTACAATGTTCTATTTTCACCGTTCCGGATGTACTTCAAATGCTATGATCAGTTCAGTCAACCTGAAATGTTTGAGCTTGAAACATAATGGTAGTACCGAATACCTACCAACATAGCAAGCCTCCACACGAG